>NC_056430.1:9335588-9450588 GCF_018296145.1 Oncorhynchus tshawytscha | reverse complement strand
GTAGAAGTCAGGTGCAGGAGAGCAGAGAGTTGTGCTCTACTGGTTTAGAAGTCAGGTGCAGTAGAGCAGAGAGTTGTGATCTACTGGTGTAGAAGTCAGGTGCAGGAGAGCTGAGAGTTGTGCTCTACTGGTGTAGAAGTCAGGTGCAGAAGAGCAGAGAGTTGTGCTCTACTGGTGTAGAAGTCAGGTGCAGGAGAGCAGAGAGTTGTGCTCTACTGGTGTAGAAGTCAGGTGCAGGAGAGCAGAGAGTTGTGATCTACTGGTGTAGAATTCAGGTGCTGGAGAGCAGAGAGTTGTGATCTACTGGTGTAGAATTCAGGTGCAGGAGAGCATAGAGTTGTGCTCTACTGGTGTAGAAGTCAGGTGCAGGAGAGCAGAGAGTTGTGCTCTACTGGTGTAGAAGTCAGGTGCAGGAGAGCAGAGAGTTGTGCTCTACTGGTGTAGAAGTCAGGTGCAGGAGAGCAGAGAGTTGTGCTCTACTGGTGTAGAAGTCAGGTGCAGGAGAGCTGAGAGTTGTGATCTACTGGTGTAGAAGTCAGGTGCAGGAGAGCAGAGAGTTGTGATCAGACGCACACTTTATTCGTCAGAAGCAAACAACAGACGGACGCAACAGTGTCCAACAAACCTCCAGCCAAAGGCAAAAGTGCAAAGCGCGACAAAGTCACAAATAAGCAAGAAATGTTTAACAATTAAACATACTCCGGGTTGAAACATAGTACCCGGGGAAAACCAGCTGGGCGCATCAATACAAAAACACGTAACAAAACAATCCCACACAAAGACATGGGGGGAAACAGAGGAATATATATATATGCAGTTGATTAGGGAATGTAAACCAGGTGTGCGGGGAACAAGACAAAACAAATGGAACAATGAAAAATGGAGCGGCAATGGTTAGAAGGCCGCCGAACGCCGCCCGAACAAGGAGGAGAGCCGACTTCGGCGGAAATCGTGATAGCGAAGCATTTGTGTTTAGTGAGTCCGCCAGAACAGGGCAGTAGGGATGACTAGGGACGTCCTCTTGATAAGTGTGTGAATTTCACCATTTTCCTGTCCTGCTAAGGATGGAATAAAAAGTACATTATTGTCTTTAGGAATGTAGTGAAGTAAAAGTACAAATATAAATAGTAAAGTAAAGTACAGATACCCCAAAAAACTACTTAATAGTCATTTCAAATATTTTTTATGAAGTACTTTACACCACTGGGTTTATGTATAGGGTTCAAATAAGGGTAAGGGTTAGGGGTCAGGGGTGAGGATTAAGGGGTAAGGGTTAGAATTAGGGTAAAGGTTTGGGGGTTAGGTTAAGGGTGAGGATTAAGGATTAAGGGTTAAGGGTTAGGAGTGAGGATTAAGGGTTAAGGGTTAAGGGTTAAGGGATAAGGGTCACGAGTGAGGATTAAGGGTTAAGGGTTAGAATTGGGTTAAGGGTTTGGGGGTTAGGTTAAGGGTTAGGAATGAGGATTAAGGGTTAAGGGTTAGAATTGGGGTAAGGGTTTGGGGGTTGGGTTAAGGGTTAGGAGTGAGGATTAAGGATTAAGGGTTAAGGGTTAGGAGTGAGGATTAAAGGTTACAGGTTAGAATTAGGGTAAGGGTTTGGGGGTTAGGTTAAGGGTTAGGAGTGAGGATTAAGGGTTAAGGGTTAGAATTAGGGTAAGGGTTTGGGGGTTAGGTTAAGGGTTAGGAGTGAGGATTAAGGGTTAAGGGTTAGGGGTCAGGGAAAATAGGATTTTATAAGGATAGTAATGTGTGTGTGTGTGTGTGTGTGTGTGTGTGTGTGTGTGTGTGTGTGTGTGTGTGTGTGTGTGTGTGTGTGTGTGTGTGTGTGTGTGTGTGTGTGTGCTTGCATGGTGTGTGTGTGTGTTTGTGTGTGTGTGCTTGCATGTGTGTATGCAAGAGCGAGAAGGGAGAGTCAGTAAGAAAGAGAGAGTGAGAGAGAGATATTGAGAGTGATATGTGGTATATGTGTTTTTCCCATTCCGTTACCTCAGATAAACTGTGTGTGTTTTGTCCAGCCCTCTGTTCTGTCTGTTCTCTGTGACTCATGATCATTGTTGATCATCTGGGGAAGCATCAGGCAATAGTAGTCATCTAGGGAGGCAACAGTCCAATAGTAGTCATCTAGGGAGGCAACAGTCCAACAGTAGTCATCTAGGGAAGCAGCAGTCCAACAGTAGTCATCTAGGGAAGCAGCAGTCCAACAGTAGTCATCTAGGGAAGCAGCAGTCCAACAGTAGTCATCTAGGGAAGCAGCAGTCCAACAGTAGTCATCTAGGGAAGTAGCAGTCCAATAGTAGTCATATAGGGAGGCAGCAGTCCAACAGTAGTCATATAGGGAGGCAGCAGTCCAACAGTAGTCATATAGGGAAGCAGCAGTCCAACAGTAGTCATATAGGGAGGCAGCAGTCCAACAGTAGTCATATAGGGAAGCAGCAGTCCAACAGTAGTCATATAGGGAGGCAGCAGTCCAACAGTAGTCATATAGGGAGGCAGCAGTCCAACAGTAGTCATCTAGGGAAGCAACAGCCCGACAATAGTCATCTGCTGAATGGATATTGTGAATGGAAATAAACCTAGGATTTAAAATAGGTAAAGCTAGTTAGAAAGTGGCTTGACATGAGACTGCAATGTTCTTTCCTCAGAGACATATTATAAAACTATGCTTTAGTTCCATTTTATGACAATATACATTATTTTAATGTGTTTGAAAATCCATGAATGCATGGCCAATAGTATATTAATAACATTTCACAGTAAGTTAGAATATGGCAAATTTTAGATAAACATATCCCCTTACCCCTCCTCTCTCTCCTCTCTCTCCTCTCTCTCCTTTCCTCTATTCTACCCTCTCCTCTCTCCACTGACATCTTTCTCCTCTCTCCTCTCTCCTGAAGTATCCCAACGATCTCTCTCTCTCCTCTCTCCTGAAGTATCCCACTGATCTCTCTCTCCTGAAGTATCCTACTGATCTCTCTCTCCTGAAGTATCCTACTGATCTCTCTCTCCTGAAGTATCCCTCTGATCTCTCTCTCCTCTCTCCTGAAGTATCCCTCTGATCTCTCTCTCCTCCCTCCTGAAGTATCCATCGGAGTGCTCTCTCCTCTCTCCTGAAGTATCCCTCTGATCTCTCCCTCCTACCTCCTGAAGTATCCATCTGATCTCTCTCTCCTCTCTCCTGAAGTATCCCTCTGATCTCTCTCTCATCCCTCCTGAAGTACCCCTCTGATCTCTCTCTCCTCTCTCCCGAAGTATCCCTCTGATCTCTCTCTCCTCCCTCCTGAAGTATCCATCTGAGTGCTCTCTCCTCTCTCCTGAAGTATCCCTCTGATCTCTCTCTCATCCCTCCTGAAGTACCCCTCTGATCTCTCTCTCCTCTCTCCCGAAGTATCCCTCTGATCTCTCTCTCCTCCCTCCTGAAGTATCCATCTGAGTGCTCTCTCCTCTCTCCTGAAGTATCCCTCTGATCTCTCTCTCATCCCTCCTGAAGTATCCCTCTGATCTCTCTCTCCTCTCTCCTGAAGTATCCCTCTGATCTCTCTCTCTCATGAAGTAACCCACTGATCTCTCTCTCCTCTCTCCTGAAGTATCCCTCTGATCTCTCTCTCCTCTCTCCTGAATTATCCCTCTGATCTCTCTCTCCTCTCTCCTGAATTATCCCTCTGATCTCTCTCTCCTCCCTCCTGAAGTATCCCTCTGATCTCTCTCTCCTCTCTCCTGAAGTATCCCTCTGATCTCTCTCTCCTCTCTCCTGAAGTATCCCTCTGATCTCTCTCTCCTCTCTCCTGAAGTATCCCTCTGATCTCTCTCTCCTCCCTCCTGAAGTATCCATCTGAGTGCTCTCTCCTCTCTCCTGAAGTATCCCTCTGATCTCTCTCTCCTCCCTCCTGAAGTATACATCTGAGTGCTCTCTCCTCTCTCCTGAAGTATCCCTCTGATCTCTCTCTCCTCTCTCCTGAAGTATCCCTCTGATCTCTCTCTCTCATGAAGTAACCCACTGATCTCTTCCTCCTCTCTCCTGAATTATCCCACTGATCTCTCTCTCCTCCCTCCTGAAGTATCCCTCTGATCTCTCTCTCCTCTCTCCTGAAGTATCCCTCTGATCTCTCTCTCCTCCCTCCTGAAGTATCCCTCTGATCTCTCTCTCCTCCCTCCTGAAGTATCCATCTGAGTGCTCTCTCCTCTCTCCTGAATTATCCCACTGATCTCTCTCTCCTCCCTCCTGAAGTATCCCTCTGATCTCTCTCTCCTCTCTCCTGAAGTATCCCTCTGATCTCTCTCTCCTCCCTCCTGAAGTATCCCTCTGATATCTCTCTCCTCTCTCCTGAAGTATCCCTCTGATCTCTCTCTCTCATGAAGTAACCCACTGATCTCTTCCTCCTCTCTCCTGAATTATCCCACTGATCTCTCTCTCCTCCCTCCTGAAGTATCCCTCTGATCTCTCTCTCCTCTCTCCTGAAGTATCCCTCTGATCTCTCTCTCCTCCCTCCTGAAGTATCCATCTGAGTGCTCTCTCCTCCCTCCTGAAGTATCCATCTGAGTGCTCTCTCCTCTCTCCTGAAGTATCCATCTGAGTGCTCTCTCCTCCCTCCTGAAGTATCCATCTGAGTGCTCTCTCCTCTCTCCTGAAGTATCCATCTGAGTGCTCTCTCCTCTCTCCTGAAGTATCCATCTGAGTGCTCTCTCCTCTCTCCTGAAGTATCCCTCTGATCTCTCTCTCCTCTCTCCTGAAGTATCCCTCTGATCTCTCTCTCCTGAAGTATCCATCTGAGTGCTCTCTCCTCTCTCCTGAAGTATCCCTCCGCAGACTGTTGTGTTTATTTTCTCAGCAACCATGCACGTGTTTATCCAAAGGGATGCATTATTTCTCTGCTCCTCCATCATAGTGGCTTTAGTGCTCTCTGTGGTCAGTGTGTGTATTTGTGTGTAGTTTACTCCTACATGGGGAGACTGATGTGCTGTTCCCTTCAGACCCCTCCTCTGCTGTCTAAAAAGAAGAGAAAAAAAACTCTTCAGTTTTTTCCGTTGACAGACAAACTGACTTGCAGTAAAGTGTTCTCTCTGTTTCTCATGCTCACCACAGCTCCAGCTAGGGTGGGTGAGTCATCTCATACACACATAAACAACAACGTACAAAGATATTAATCAGAGAGATGCATATCCACAGTACACATCAATGTTGTATAATATACATAAGTACACTCCCTTTACTCATGTAGAACAAACACACTAGTATCTTAAAGGCTCTTCTCCCCCTGTCTGTCTTCATCTTTTCTTTTATGCTTGCATAAAAAAATACAGTACACATTCGTATGCATGCACGAGCACACATATAAACACACAAAAGGAGCACACAAAAGAGTAAAAATGCGCTGTAATTATTTTTGGGGAAATAAAAATGGAAACTGGCACCAATTAAGGAAAGTCATAAAGAAACCTCAAAGCAGAGAAGCACAAGGGGATTCAACTGAAAGTGTACATGTCAGAATACACCCAGGCTTCAGGATGCCATCCAGATATGATCCTCAGTCTATATAGCAGTGTTACCCTTTTTATCTGAAATTGTATACAGTTTTCCAGGTGTTGTTAGTCCATGTTATCTATTTTTTTTAAACACCAAGTGCCTTAATGTGTCTTAATGTGTTTGGACCCCAGGAAGAGTAGCTGCTGCCTTGGGAGGGTCGTCATTGTAAATAAGAATTTGTTCTTAACTGACTTGCCTAGTTAAATACAGGTTAAATAAATCAAATAAAAAGCTAACGGGGATCCCTAATAAATACAAATACAAAAATGCCTGGAAAAGCAGAAAAAAATATTTTGAATGTAGATTTATTTGGGCTCACTATTCTAATTAGATATAAAGTTTACAATACAAAGATTAAATCAAATATACCTGGGTGCTGGTGTTTTTGAGTTGCTAGTTTGGAGAATATAATTTGGAAGTATACAGTATATTATTATTTTTTTTAAATTTAAATCAGAAATTATTGCTTATGGGTATGTCAAACGTGTGTGTACTGTTCTCAGATTTTTAATTCATAGATGTGCATAGATTCATTAGATGTGTATGAAAATGTTTTGTTTTTTTTGCGAACCGTTATACAGTGCTTTGAAAAATATTTTCCCCCTTTTCTAATTTTCTATACTTTTGTATATTTTTCATACTGAATGTTATCGGATCTTCAACCAAAACCTAATATTAGATAAAGGGAACCTGAGTGAACAAATAACACAACAAATACATACTTTATTTAATTTACTTCATAAACAAATGTATGCAACACTCAATGTCCCTATGTGAAAAAGTAGTTGCCCCTTTACACTCAATAACTGTTTGTGGGACCCATGTTGTCCAAAACGTTATACTTCTGACTCATCTGTCTCTAGAACATTCTTCTAAGAGTCTTGATGTTCATCCTGGTGCTTCAGGGTGTTTTTTGGCAAACTTAAGTCAAACTTTTTAAACAAGATGGTCCCGTTAAGTCTGAGCCATGCAGCAAGACAAAACACACAATCAACAAGACAAAACACACAATCAGCTAGACAAAACACACAATCAACAAGACAAAACACACAATCAACAAGACAAAACACAAAATCAACAAGACAAAACACAAAATCAACAAGACAAAACACACAATCAACAAGACAAAATACACAATCAACTAGACAAAACACACAAACAGGACAAAACACACAATCAGCTAGACAAAACACACAATCAGCTAGACAAAACACACAAACTGGACAAAACACACAATCAAGTCTACATGAAAATGTCTAAAGAGCAACACATTTGAAGATTGGAATGGCCTAGTCAAAGTTCAGACCTAATCCCTAGTCCCAATTGAGATGTTGTGGCAGGACTTGAAACGAGCAATTCATGCTTGAAAACCCACACGTCGCTGAGTTAAAGCAGTTCCGCATGGAAGAGTGGGACAGAATTCCTCCACAGCGAAGTGAGAGACTGATCAACAACTACAGGAAGTGTTTGGTTGGAGTCGTTGCAGCTAAAGGAGGACTGATCAACAACTACAGGAAGTGTTTGGTTGGAGTCGTTGCAGCTAAAGGAGGACTGATCAACAACTACAGGAAGTGTTTGGTTGGAGTCGTTGCAGCTAAAGGAGGACTGATCAACAACTACAGGAAGTGTTTGGTTGGAGTCGTTGCAGCTAAAGGTGGACTGATCAACAACTACAGGAAGTGTTTGGTTGGAGTCGTTGCAGCTAAAGGAGGACTGATCAACAACTACAGGAAGTGTTTGGTTGGAGTCATTGCAGCTAAAGGTAGACTGATCAACAACTACAGGAAGTGTTTGGTTGGAGTCATTGCAGCTAAAGGAGGACTGATCAACAACTACAGGAAGTGTTTGGTTGGAGTCGTTGCAGCTAAAGGAGGACTGATCAACAACTACAGGAAGTGTTTGGTTGGAGTCGTTGCAGCTAAAGGAGGACTGATCAACAACTACAGGAAGTGTTTGGTTGGAGTCGTTGCAGCTAAAGGAGGACTGATCAACAACTACAGGAAGTGTTTGGTTGGAGTCGTTGCAGCTAAAGGTGGACTGATCAACAACTACAGGAAGTGTTTGTTTGGAGTCGTTGCAGCTGAAGGAGGCACAACCAGTTATTGAGTGTAAGGGGACAACCACTTTATCACACAGGGGCAATGGGTGTTGCATAACTTTGTTTATGAAATAAGTAAAATAAAGTAAAATCAATTTGATTTGTTATTTGTAAACTCATGTTCCCTTTGTCTAAAATTAGGTTTTGGTTGAAGATCTGATAACATTCAGTTTAAAAGAAAACAAATCTGAAAATAGGCAAATGCTTTTTTTAGGGCAGCTGTATATCCATCTGTATATCCATCTGTATATCCATCTGTATATCCATCTGTATATCCATCTGTATATCCATCAGTATATCCATCAGTATATCCATCTGTATATCCATCTGTATATCCATCTGTATATCCATCTGTATATCCATCTGTATATCCATCAGTATACCCATCTGTATATCCATCTGTATATCCATCTGTATATCCATCTGTATATCCATCTGTATATCCATCTGTATATCCAGCTGTATATCCATCTGTATATCCATCTGTATATCCATCTGTATATCCAGCTGTATATCCATCTGTATATCCAGCTGTATATCCATCTGTATATCCATCTGTATATCCATCTGTATATCCATCTGTATATCCAGCTGTATATCCATCTGTATATCCATCTGTATATCCAGCTGTATATCCATCTGTATATCCATCTGTATATCCATCTGTATATCCATCTGTATATCCAGCTGTATATCCATCTGTATATCCATCTGTATATCCAGCTGTATATCCACCTGTATATCCAGCTGTATATCCATCTGTATATCCATCTGTATATCCAGCTGTATATCCATCTGTATATCCATCTGTATATCCAGCTGTATATCCATCTGTATATCCAGCTGTATATCCATCTGTATATCCATCTGTATATCCATCTGTATATCCAGCTGTATATCCATCTGTATATCCATTGTTTAGCTGGAATGAAATGTTTGTGTCCTTTCATATTTTACTGTGTGGTTGTCTCACCTAGCTATTAAGATGAATACACTTCATGTAGTAAATCGCTCTTGATAAGAGCATCTGCTAAATGACTTTAGTAAAAACGGTTGTTATTTGATACATTAGACTGTGTAAAACCCAGCAGTGAGGCGAATATATAGCATTTTGGGGGAAAAAAGCATGATTATTTTTCTCTCTGAAACGAAACCATCAAGTGATAGATTTTAAATAAATGCATGTCTGTCATTGAACAACCCCATACCATGATTAGATATGGGGAAAAAACACACCAATCTCTTTCATAATTTCTTTAACCTTTTCAATGTAATCCAAAATGTAATCTACATAATCCCCAAAAGTAATTATTTATCATGAGAGGGCCAGAAAAACAATAACTAGTAATGCTGCATACCCCAAGAAAGGATCCTGTCTCACCTTTCTGTTAAAAAATAGTTATAAATTGCTGAGATGTAGTCACTTTTGAGGACCCAAGCTCAAGTACACAGTATAAACAGAAATTGTTTTTGGTTTAAAATCGATTAATTATTTTAGATTACTGGCTATAAATCGATCTCTGAATGTGCTACAGCGAATGTGCTCCTACTCTCTCCTGCTGCGTTACGACGTAAGGATTCCAGGGGATTGTTAGTGGCTGTAGGGTTTAGCCAGGAATTGATGAACAGTCGGTAGAGCGAATGAAATGGTAGGAGGGACATCCCAGCTTCAAGTGGTGTCAGATTTCACGTCCTGCTTCACACAGGCAGAAGAGACATACTCCTGTGTCCGTGAGAATCAGGGCTACCTCTCAATGCAAGCCATTTCCATTAATGGTGCCCATACATAAGTGAATATGGCAGTCAGAACCGGTACCAGAACCACACAGGTCCCCAAAACAGAGGACTTTACATATAGAATGTTTTAAACAATACAAATACATTTACCAACAGGAGGCTGTAGGCTTACAGGAGGCTGTAGACTTACAGGAGGCTGTAGACTTACAGGAGGCTGTAGACTTACAGGAGGCAGTAGACTTACAGGAGGCTGTAGACTTACAGGAGGCTGTAGACTTACAGGAGGCTGTAGGCTTACAGGAGGCTGTAGACTTACAGGAGGCTGTAGACTTACAGGAGGCAGTAGACTTACAGGAGGCTGTAGACTTACAGGAGGCTGTAGACTTACAGGAGGCAGTAGACTTACAGGAGGCTGTAGACTTACAGGAGGCTGTAGACTTACAGGAGGCTGTAGACTTACAGGAGGCTGTAGACTTACAGGAGGCTGTAGGCTTACAGGAGGCTGTAGACTTACAGGAGGCTGTAGACTTACAGGAGGCAGTAGACTTACAGGAGGCTGTAAGCTTACAGGAGGCTCTAGACTTACAGGAGCCTGTAGACTTACGGGAGGCTGTAGGCTTACAGTAGGCTGTAGACTTACAGTAGGCTGTAGGCTTACGGGAGGCTGTAGGCTTGCAGGAGGCTGTAGGCTTACAGGAGGCTGTAGACTTACAGGAGGCTGTAGACTTACAGGAGGCAGTAGACTTACAGGAGGCTGTAAGCTTACAGGAGGCTCTAGACTTACAGGAGCCTGTAGACTTACGGGGGCTGTAGGCTTACAGTAGGCTGTAGACTTACAGTAGGCTGTAGGCTTACGGGAGGCTGTAGGCTTGCAGGAGGCTGTAGGCTTACAGGAGGCTGTAGACTTACAGGAGGCTGTAGGCTTACAGGAGGCTGTAGGCTTACAGTAGGCTGTAGGCTTACAGTAGGCTGTAGGCTTACAGGAGGCTGTAGACTTACAGGAGGCTGTAGGCTTACAGTAGGCTGTAGGCTTACAGGAGGCTGTAGACTTACAGGAGGCTATAGGCTTACAGGAGGCTGTAGGCTTACAGGAGGCTGTAGGCTTACTGTAGGCTTACAGGAGGCTGTAGGCTTACAGTAGGCTGTAGGCTTACAGGAGGCTGTAGGCTTACTGTAGGCTTACAGGAGGCTGTAGACTTACAGGAGGCTGTAGGCTTACAGGAGGAGCAGAGACCCTACACTCTTAGAAGTAAAGGAGCCTCAAAGAACCTTTTGGGGTTCAGATTGCCAATGTGGGGGAACCCCTGTAGGGGAACCCCTGTGATATGATGCATTTTTTTGTGCAAAACCTTCCCCACATTGACATTTATACGTTGATATTGGGCTGCCTGTGTAAAGGTTCAAACAGGAACCTTTTTTTGTGATGGGAGGGATTCAACCTTTTTCATAATATATTGTAGTGGCAGCAGCCTATTAGAAGATTGGAGGTTTGACTTTCAGATAGTTTTGGCCACACGTGAGTGTAAATGTCATTCCTGTTCATCACATTAAGTTTGTACACTACAAATTAAAACTGTTCAGCCTTAACATGAGATGACAATACACTACAATACACTACAAAACGGTCACTGTTCAACATTAACATGAGATGACAATAAAACAGAACAGATTAACAGGAATGACATTTACTCTCACGATGGTCAAAGTTAATTATCTGAAAGCCATGTATCTACTAAGCCACGCCTCCAGTCCTCAGATTGGACCCACTGGGTCATATTTTAATAACCCAGCATCAACCCAACCTGGCTCTTTTTAAAGAAAACAACTAAACTAAGTGACACAATGCCTGCAACCCAGCACTTTGGTCAATCAAACAACCCAGCACTTTGGTCAATCAAACAACCAAGCATTTTTAAGAGTGTAGGCTACAGTAGGTTGAAGATTCTGTAGCTAGCTAGCGACCTAAGCCAACACCTAATAATTATCATCATAAACAAACATCATTATCATCATAAAAAACTTTTCAGAAATAAACCTGGCTGGTAAAATAGTACTCATATAGGAATGGCTATTTGTTTACAAGTCGCTAGCTATCCCAAAAACCACATATTTTCATCTTCGTCTGAGTCTGGCAGCGCAACAAATCCAACAGCTAAATTAATTCAGAGCTCTGCACGTGCCAGCAAAATGGTTCCTCCAGGATGCCTTTGCTACGTTGAAACATTAAAGGGTTCTCCATTAACCCTTCAAGTAACCAAAGGTGCAAATATTAACCTATTGACTGCAATGTTTCCTTGAAGAACTCCAGGGTTCCTTGAGAATTTCCAGGGTTCCTTGAGAATGTCCAGGGTTCCTTGAGTCACACCTAAATCTAAGAGTGTACACAGTTGAAAGGGGGAGCAAGGAGATGTTTTGATTTAATTAAATGCGTACGAATTATGCCCTTAACGAGAAGAGCAATGGATCACTTTCTACAGAACGTAACTTTAAATAAAGAAATGAAGAGAGAATGAAGAGGGTGCCGAGACTCCTGCCACTCGGTACTGTGACGGGGGAAATATTTTGAGTTGCTTTCGTCCTGCCAGGGTGTGTGTGTGTGTGTGTGTGTGTGTGTGTGTGTGTGTGTGTGTGTGTGTGTGTGTGTGTGTGCGCGCGTGCGTGCGTGCGTGTCTGTGAGCTCTTCAGGAGAACCACTAATGGGTGCCACATTCAACCAGCACCATGACGCCATGCCACACGATCACACACACACGCACACACACACACACACACACACACACAAACACACACACACACACACACACACACACACACACACACACAGTACAATTACTATATACTGTATGTACACTCTGACATGCAAAGATATGCATAGTCACACAGCTACAGTACACATACAGCGCTCCTTCAGCCTTACCCTGAGACAAACAGACTGTCAAAAATGATAATTATGTAAACAGTTTCGTACTGCGAACAGTATTGGATTAAGACTGTATTGAGACTGGATTGAGACTGGATTAAGACTATACTGACATTGTATTGAGACTGTATTGAGACTTTACTGAGACTGTACTGAGACTGCTTTAAGACTTTATTGAGACTTTACTGAGACTGCTTTAAGACTGTATTGAGACTGTACTGAGACTGCTTTTAGACTGTATTGAGACTGTACTGAGACTGCTTTTAGACTTTATTGAGACTTTACTGAGACTGCTTTAAGACTGTATTGAGACTGTACTGAGACTGTATTGAGACTGCTTTAAGACTGTATTGAGACTGCTATAAGACTGTATTGAGACTGTATTGAGACTGTATTGAGACTGTATTGGGACTGTATTGAGACTGCTATAAGACTGCATTGAGACTGTATTGAGACTGTATTGAGACTGTACTGAGACTGCTATAAGACTGTATTGAGACTGTACTGAGACTGTATTGAGACTTTACTGAGACTGTATTGAGACTGTATTGAGACTGCTATAAGACTGTATTGAGACTGTATTGAGACTGTACTAGGACTGTATTGAGACTGTATTGAGACTGTACTGAGACTGCTATAAGACTGTATTGAGACTGTACTGAGACTGTATTGAGACTGTATCGAGACTGTATTGAGACTGCTATAAGACTGTATTGAGACTGTATTGAGACTGCATTGAGACTGCTATTAGACTGTATTGAGACTTTACTGAGACTGTATTGAGACTTTACTGAGACTGCTTTAAGACTGTATTGAGACTGTATTGAGACTTCTATAAGACTGTATTGAGACTGTATTGAGACTGTACTGAGACTGCTATAAGACTGTATTGAGACTGTATTGAGACTGCTATAAGACTGTATTGAGACTGTACTGAGACTGTATTGAGACTTTACTGAGACTGTATTGAGACTGTATTGAGACTGCTATAAGACTGTATTGAGACTGTATTGATACTGTATTGAGACTGCTATTAGACTGTATTGAGACTGTACTGAAACTGTATTGAGACTTTACTGAGACTATATTGAGACTTCTATAAGACTGTATTGAGACTGTATTGAGACTTTACTGAGACTGCTTTTCCCCACCCCTCACTCCTCTCCCCACCCCTTCACTCCCCTCCCCACCCCTTCACTCCTCTCCCCACCCCTTCACTCCTCTCCCCGCCCCTTCACTCCTCTCCCCACCCCTTCACTCCTCTCCCCACCCCTTCACTCCTCTCCCCACCCCTTCACTCCTCTCCCACCCCCTTCACTCCCCTCCCAACCCCTTCACTCCCCTCCCCACCCCTCACTACCCTCCCCACCCCTTCACTCCTCTCCCCACTCCTTTACTCCTCTCCCCACCCCTTCACTCCCCTCCCCACCCCTTCACTCCTCTCCCCACCCCTTCACTCCCCTCCCCACCCCTTCACTCCTCTCCCCACCCCTTCACTCCCCGCCCCGCCCCTTCACTCCTCTCCCCACCCCTTCACTCCTCTCCCACCCCTTCACTCCTCTCCCACCCCTTCACTCCCCTCCCCACCCCTCACTACCCTCCCCACCCCTTCACTCTTCTCCCCACTCCTTCACTCCCCTCCCCACACCTTCACTCCTCTCCCCACCCCTTCACTCCCCTCCCTACCCCTTCACTCCTCTCCCCACCCCTTCACTCCCCTCCCCGCCCCTCACTCCCCTCCCCACCCCTCACTAGCCTCCCCATCCCTTCACTCCTCTCCCCACTCGTTCTCTCCCCTCCCCACCCCTTCACTCCTCTCCCCACCCCTTCACTCCCCTCCCCGCCCCTTCACTCCTCTCCCCGCCCCTTCACTGCCCTCCCCACCCCTCACTACCCTCCCCACCCCTTTACTCCTCTCCCCACTCCTTCACTCCTCTCCCCACCCCTTCACTCCTCTCCCGCCCCATCACTCCTCTCCCCATCCCTTCACTCCTCTCCCCACCCCTTCACTCCCCTCCCACCCCTTCACTCCCCTCCCGCCCCTTCACTCCTCTCCCCACTCCTTCACTCCTCTCCCCACCCCTTCACTCCTCTCCCGCCCCTTCACTCCCCTCCCCACACATTCACTCCTCTACTGGGACTCCAAACCACTGGGATTTCAAACCACTGGGACCCAAACCACTGTGACTCAAAACCACTGGGACTCCAAATCACTGGGACTCCAAATCACTGGGACTTCAAACCACTGGGACTTCAAAACACTGGAACTCCAAACCACTGACTCCAAACCACTGGGACTTAAAACTACTGGGACTCCAAACCACTGGGACTACAAACCACTGGGACTACAAACCACTGGGACTCCAGACCACTGACTCCAAATCACTGGGACTTCAAACCACTGGGACTCTAAACCACTGGGACTCCAAACCACTGACTCCAAACCACTGGGACTTAAAACTACTGGGACTCCAAACAACTGGGACTCCAAACCACTGACTCCAAACTACTGGGACTTAAAACTACTGGGACTCCAAACCATTGGGACTACAAACCACTGGGACTCCAAACCACTGACACCAAATCACTGACTCCAAACCACTGGGACTTCAAAACACTGGGACTCTAAACCACTGGGACTCCAAACCACTGGGACTCCAAACCACTGACTCCAAACCACTGATTCCAAACCACTGGGACTTCAAACCACTGGGACTCTAAACCACTGGGACTCCAAACCACTGATTCCAAACCACTGGGACTTCAAACCACTGGGACTCTAAACCACTGGGACTCCAAACCACTGGGACTCCAAACCACTGGGACTAAAAACCACTGGGACTCCAAACCACTGGGACTCCAAACCACTGGAACTAAAAACCACTGGGACTCCAAACCACTGACTCCAAACTACTGGGACTTAAAACTACTGGGACTACAAACCACTGGGATTTCAAACCACTGGGACTCCAAACCACTGGGACTCCAAACCACTGGGACTTCAAACCACTTGGACTCCAAACCACTGGGATTCCAAACCACTGGGATTTCAAACCACTGGGACTCCAAACCACTGGGACTTCAAACCACTGGGACTTCAAACCACTGGGACTCCAAACCACTGACTCCAAACCACTGGGACTTCAAACAACTGGGACTCCAAGTCACTGGGACTTCAAACCACTGGGACTCCAAGTCACTGAGACTCAAAACCACTAACTCCAAACCACTGGGACTCCAAACCACTGGGACTTCAAACCACTTGGACTCCAAACCACTGGGATTCCAAACCACTGGGATTTCAAACCACTGGGACTCCAAACCACTGGGACTTCAAACCACTGGGACTCCAAACCACTGACTCCAAACCACTGGGACTTCAAACCACTGGGACTCCAAGTCACTGGGACTCCAAACCACTGGGACTCCAAGTCACTGGGACTCCATGTCACCCTAGCCCTAGTTAATTAGCCCCCACCCCACTCCCCCAACCTCCCCTTCCGTCCGTTTGTCCGCCCCACTCCCGGCATCACTCCTCCCTAACCTACCATCCCTTCTCCTCCTCGCCAGTCCCTCCACACTCCGTCAGCCACAGTCCCTCAACAGGATCTGTTCCAAACCCAGCCTGGCGTCTGTCTCTCTGTGTCGGACCCCCTCCAACCCACCACCACCATCACCACACTGATCATACATACTCCCTTACTTTGCACACACACACACACACACACACACACACACACACACACACACACACACACACACACACACACACACACACACACACACACACACACACACACACACATACACACACACACACACACACACACACACACACACACATACACACACACACACACACACAAACACACACACACACACACACACACGGTAATTTGCTTTAATGGGACACATTGAAAGGACTTTCTTGTCACTTCATGTCTTCTGCAATAGTGATGTGGCGAGTATTTTGATGTTATCCTTGGAGTGGCAGTGGTGGGTAGTGTTGGGTTTTGGTAGTCATGCTGTTACTAAAGAAGATATTCCTAGAGCTTCCTACAGTTGGGTCATGAGAAGTTAAAGAATAACAAAACAACATGGAGACAGGGAGGACCTTGTCTTGTCTTAGTGTGCCTGGATGTGAGTGTGGAGGAAGAAATGAAATGGTGTTGCTACCTCGCAGTCCAACCAGGGTGCACGGAGGAAGGAAACAGCTGGATGTGTGTCTGTGAGACATTCATACAGCGAATTGTAACGCTCAGTGGCCTCTAATGCTTCTGTTGTGTCCCTGGGTCTGGATGTGAGTGCAGAGGAAAATAAATTGTTTCTACCAAGGTACTGTATACGTAGACTGGACATATGAGGTACATTCAGCCACTGTCTGGACTGGAGAAGGAATGAGAGGCCAAGGACCAGACAGAGGAGGAGGGGCCAGGAAAGAGCAGACAGCACTCAGGCCCATCCATATGTTTCCAATTCCCCCTCCCCCTCCCCTCGTCTGCCTGTGGTGCTCTCTGCCTGGGCTGGGGCAGGGCTTGGCTGGGCTGGGCTGTGGTGACATCCTCACTCACACCTATTACTCCATGGGAGACCACTGCTGATGCCACCCCCCACACACACACTTTACTGCAGGGGATTATATACAGGGACAGACCAGACTTTACAACCCACCCTCTAAATATTTATAATAACATACACCCAACACTACTACAACCCACTACAAAATACCACTACAGTACACACACAGCCAAGGCAAAAAACCCTAGACACATACACAGCTGTACAGCTGTACACAACGTATCAATCAAATCAAATCAAATGTTATTGGTCACATACACATAATTAGCAGATGTTATTGTGAGTGTAGCGTAATGCTTGTGTTCATAGCTCCAACAATGCAGTAGTATCTAACAATTCACAATAATACACACATCTAAAAAATAAAAGAATGGAATTAAGGAATATAATATTAGGACGAGCAATGTTCATGAATCATGGGACCAGCACTTTACATGTTGCGTTTATATTTTGGTTCAGTGTATATATATGTATGATGGGATGTATAGACATTATGCACAGTATGTGGATAGAATGTGTAGTATTTCTGTAGAATACGTAGGATAGAATAACAGTACAGTAATAGTTGCATAGGGTGGGCTTTGACTAGAATACAGTATATATATATATATATATATGAAATGGATAAATCACTATGGGGTTGCCTAGTGGTTAGAGCATTGGACTAGTAACTGGAAGGTTGCAAGTTCAAACCCCCGAGCTGACAAGGTACAAATCTGTCGTTCTGCCCCTGAACAGGCAGTTAACCCACTGTTCCTAGGCGGTCATTGAAAATAAGAATTTGTTCTTAACTGACTTGCCTAGTTAAATAAAGGTTAAAAAAAAAACATGTAAACATTATTAAAGTGACTAGTGATTCCATTATTAAAGTGACCAGTGTTCCATTATTAAAGTGACCAGTGTTCCATTATTAAAGTGACCAGTGTTCCATTATTAAAGTGACCAGTGTTCCATGACTATGTACATAGGACAACAGTAAAATTAAAATAAAACCATGTAAACATTATTAAAGTGACTAGTGTTCCATTATTAAAGTGACCAGTGTTCCATGACTATGTACATAGGACAACAGTAAAATAAAAATAAAACCATGTAAACATTATTAAAGTGACCAGTGTTCCATTATTAAAGTGACCAGTGTTCCATTATTCAAGTGGCCAGTGTTCCATTATTATAGTGACCAGTGTTCCATTATTAAAGTGGCCAGTGTTCCATTATTATAGTGACCAGTGTTCCATTATTAAAGTGACTAGTGTTCCATTATTAAAGTGACTAGTGTTCCATTATTAACGTAACCAGTGTTCCATTATTAAAGTGACCAGTTTTCCATTATTAAAGTGACCAGTGTTCCATTATTAAAGTGGCCAGTGTTCCATTATTAAAGTGACCAGTGTTCCATTATTAAAGTGACTAGTGTTCCATGACTATGTACATAGGACAACAGCCTCTAACGGGACCTCTAAGGTGCAGTGTTGATTAACTGGGTGGTAGCCAGCTAGTGACAGTGTCTGAGTGTAGCGAAGTGAACTGGGTGGAGGCTGCCTGGTGATGACTATTTAACAGTCTGATGGTCGTAAGATAGAAGCTGTTTTTCAGCGTCTCTCGGTCCCAGCTTTGATGCACCTGCACTGACCTCGCCTTCTTGATAGCCGGGTGAACAGGCCGTGGCTCAGCTGGAGGGCAGGCAGTGTGACCGCACCACCCTCTGGAGAGTCATGCGGTTGCAGACGGTGCAGTTGCCGTACCAGGCGGTGATCCAGCCCGACAGGATGCTCTCAATGGTGCATCTGTGAGGGTCTTAGGGGCCAAGGGTCTTAGGGGCCAAGCCAAATTTCTTGAGCCTCCTGAGGTTGAAGAGGTGCTGTTGCGCCTTCTTCACTACACTGTTTGTGTGGGTAGGCTATTTCAGATCATCAGTGATGTGTACGCTGAGGAACTTGAAGCTTTTCACCTTCTCCACTGTGGTCCCGTCAATGTGGATAGGGGCGTGGCTCCTTCTGCTGTCTCCTGAAGTCCACGATCAGCTCCTTCGTTTTGTTGACGTTGAGGGAGAGGTTATTTTCCTGGCACCACTCTCCCAGGGACCTCATCACCTCCCTGTCGGCTGTCTCGTCGTTGCTGGTAATCAGGTCTGTTGTGTTGTCTGCAAGCTTGATGATTGAGTTGGAGGGCTGAGCACGCACCCTTGTGTAAACAAAGTAGAATTTTGAATATCCATAAGAGGATCCAATACTTGTTCACAATAATGTCCAAATATTATCAGAAAGGAGAGAGAATGAAGAATGAAAGGTTGTGAATGGGGTTCTCATTAGATTCAACTGACTCAAATCAACCATGAGAAAGACTGATAGATTACGGCTTTGTATTGTGAAACTAAAGTCTAGTGTCATGTGTCTTTTTTTATATAGTGGTTAGTTTGACTAAATTCAAGTTTAAAAAAAAAATATCCTTCCTTTCTTTAGTACACTCAGTTAGCAAGGATGTATCTCAATCATCATCACTTCCATTCCATGTTGTGGGATGAGGAGGAGTGAGAGCCAAAGTTGAAACCAGGAGCCCCTGAGGCCCCAAAGGACTGGGGCCGCAAAACACTCGTCCTCGGCCTTAAAGTTCATTAAAAAAAATGTTTTAATCAGTCTGCTGCCCCCTTGAGGTAAATGTAATAAGAGTAAAATTGCATTACCCCGAAACGGGACACGCCGCCGTGTAAAACGAGCGGATCGTAGGTCTCTAGCGGACCAATGAACTGTCGAGATTGAAACGATTCCCGGTGCGTATTGACGACGTCATAAATATTCGCCAAACAGAAGCTGTTTTCTGGTGGGACTGGGAGAGCGAGGTGTCTCTTCACATGTCGCTGCCTCCACTGACTTGGAAAATAGCTCATGAAATCAAGTGTCAGTATTTGTGGGGGGGGATTTGCAATTGTTGGCTTCATCTCTGTCGATAGGGAATGAATGACGAGACAACACCGGGCAGTTGCAAGATAAACTCTGGGTGCTCCAGGTAAGCGTGTAGCGATGGCTAGCTACCATATGTAGCTAGCTAGGCGGTCCAGAATCTCACCTAGTTTAGCTAACTAAATGTCCTCTAAGCACAAATTGTGTAGCAAAGTAAACCGATAGATTAATTTACCATTCAATGTCAAGCATTTTAATAATTGCATTTTGTAGTTCAAGGCAAGGGTATTTTTCAATAAACTGTCTGAGTTAGTTAGCTAACTAGCCAGCAGATCCGACCCGTTTGCTTACAGCTGCACTGGGGTCGGACAGCATTCCTGTGTATATTAACTGCGGAGCCGGTGCGAGTTCGGCAAACGTACCTCAATCCAGAGATGAGAAATGCATACTCCAAATTGTCCCATTATACCAACAGTAACATCAATAAGATTGAATGAGTGTTAGTTGAAAACAAGCAGTCATTCAATCTTGGTTGGGATAATGGGACAATTCGGGGGTACAGTGAGTTTCTTATCCCTGGGTTGAGGTATGTTTTCCTGAGCCATATCTCATGCCAGCTCCAAAATGTCTTAATTACATGCAAGAATGCTGTTCGACCCTCGTGCAGCTGCAAGTGGGTTGGATCTGTTGGCTAACAAACCTCCCAACTAGACAAGTGTTTCTGTCTACCTGCCTGTCAATCACTTCATGTCATAGTTCCTCAGAGAGAAACAACATATCGTTTCTCTGAACTGCTGAATGACAATTTAATCTCTCCCATCTTTTTGTCCTCAGTATTGAGCAAATGCTGGCTGTGAACCCCGGCAAGACACCCATCAGTCTGCTACAGGAGTATGGAACGCGGATAGGTAAGGCAGAGATGGTCTAGGAATGCTTCCTCTTCTGTCTCAGAGTCTGGGTAAGGTTTCATTCTGTTCTGTCTTAGCTAGCTACCTACAACTATACCAAATGGACTGGTTTATCATCTGCTTATTTAGTAGCATTAAAACACTGCATCAATACAGGTACCTGCTGGTCACTAGTCAAATATATATTTTATACTGTAGAAGCCATAGAATTCTGTATTTGAGTACTAGAATGGACATGGCCAGTCTTATGATGGGATAAAGGTCAGACATTTTGGTCAGAGTTGGTCAACCCTGGTTTACCAGTGCTGCAATAAGATATTGTGTAAATAATGCATTTGAATAATTTATCTGCACTCTTTGTTAGCTAGCTAGCCAGTCAGTTTCAGAGGAATAATTCCATAACTTAATGAAATGAACTGCCAAGATGCCAACATTAATCTTCAAACAATACAGTGAGTCAATAGGCATTTTTCACGCCCCCAAAAGACCACTCCCTTCCACGCCGAGAAGTGTGCGACGACATCCGGTTGTCTGTCGTCTTCTGCGAAATTCAAACTTTGGAGTTTACCCAGTCACTGCCCAAGTTTGGCATTAGTGATTTGGCTATCGTTCACGAACATTCCCAGACGAAGAGATCAGAACTTCATAAAAAGGATAGAAGTTCTTCCACAAAGAATGTCTTCAACGATCAAGGTAAGTTAGTACTTGAAGTGACCAGTTGAGATAGATAGCTAAGACGTTACCAAATTGGTTAGTGCTATCATGAGTTACCTAACGTTACTTAAGATTTGTCAGACTTTGTTAACGTTAATAAGTTAGCTAGCTATCTGACCAGCTACTGTAATCTTATTTGTTTCTCGCTAGCTAGAGCCATCTCAGTAACGTTAAGAGTAGCAATGGTAACTTACTTGCATACATCAATTTAAGATTTGTCACCTAACGTTCTTACATGCTCTGCTCTTCTGAATATGCATTGTGAAATATGGTAGACCAGGAGGGGGCAGTGGTAGTATGGGCAAGGTGTCACATGTGAATGAGGAGCTCTAGTCACTGCAGGTTACGAGAGATGATAGGCAGTTTACCTGTATTTTGTTAAAAATAATCCAACTCTGTATCTGTTCACCGTAGGCATAGTTACTGATCTGAAGCATCTGTTCACCGTAGGCATAGTTCCTTTGTTACTGATCTGAAGCTGGATAACTAACATGTCGTATAGTCCACTTTTATTACAGTTGGTCAGTTATGTTTTTAATGTTAGAATTGATGAGACGCAAACATGATCTTGCTGCTGCAGATTATCAAGAACATTGTATGAATCCCCCCCCTCCCACACACACACACACGTTATTTTAGATTACATTGCAAGCACCCAAGAAGCCTGTCGTCATAAATGGCTTATCGAGCTGAGGGCGCTTTGTGCAATATGGTGGCTCTGCTCTTCCAGACTGCACATTACACCACGTGTCAGCTCCATTGCTTTGCACGGAGAACTGTAGTTGTGGCATTGGCCCAAGGACTCGGATGAGTTTTGACTGTGAGGATTATTCATATTGTCATAGAGAACACCCATTTAGCATTTCTGTAAACTCATATTACTGCACATAGTTATAAATTCATCCTGAATCTTTTTTATGCATTTAAAAAAAAAAAATTGACCAGGGGATTTGACCAGAGCCCATGGGATGAAATGGTTCTGAGGAAGCCAAGGACATCAGGCAGGAGTGGCATAAAACCCACTCTTTACCAAGCATTCCCTGTGAGTTAAACTGTCTTTTAAACAAGTTGGCGTCCCCATTACGCTCACAAGTTGCTTTCCCTTGTGTTGAAATTGCTTGAACTAAAGTTGTACAATCTTGGTTGACACTCATCCCTTGTCTGTTTCAGGGCCCCCCTTCCTGACATTACTGTGTCTGCTGAACAAAGTTTGAGGAGCATGTGACCACAGCCTGCCGTTGCCACGGTGCTGCATGGACTCTAATAAATTACTCTGGGTGACTCTAGATTTGGTCCAATGCTCCATGGGTCAGTGCTGTCATGTCATTGTCCCCCAACTGTCACCAGAGATTCTAAAACACCCAGATGCTCCTGTGTTCCTCCAGCTCTCAGTAAAATCAAGTAAATTGTACAATAATTTAAACTTTGTCCCTACTTGCACTCAGTTTTACCACTTGGAGAGCTTAAAGGTGTCACCAGCATTGTCATCTGCTATTGAGAAGGGCATCTGCTAAATGGCTTGGTGTAAGCTAAATGACTTAATGTAAATGTAATTAACATTGAATTAGAGTGAGTTACTGATGTAATTGTGATTTTATTTTATGACTTAACATGTCACAAATGTATTTATTGAATAAAATCTTCAAAAAAAGTTCTCTTTAACAAACGCTACATCCCAAAAACCCATGTTATTCATAGCTGTTTTATCAGTACATATTCCATATAAAAATGATCCCAAATTCATAGTGTTTGAACAGACCAATTTATAATAATAAAAAAAAATGTACACTGGTTTAAAGCTGTTAATTATCATGATCTAATTAATTTAACTAATGTTTTATTTTGTGTCCTGCTGTGCTTGACCATGTTTTCACACTGGCTGATCACCCTTGAGATCCAGAGGTCTCTGGTAGTTCACCAATAAGCAGCAGTTGATTGACAGCCTACCAGAATGAGTGGGATAATCTTGTCCCAGATCCAGTGCTCTCTACTAGCATACTGACGTGCAATTGACTTGCTTTCGCTCTTGTCCTTCCACGTTAGCTGAGTTGCTCTCTTCAATGGGGGAATGAGTGTTGCCCCCACATCTGACAGCATCCATCACCAGGCTCGAGGATTCCCGAGAGACTCGTGATCAGTGAAGCGTTTGGATACAAAAGTGATGCCTCAACGAGGTGCAATCCCAATCAGGCACATCTCAGATCTGTGCAGTCCAGGTTAACTCTGACCTCTGGACAGCACACCTGGAACTGATCCTATGGCATCTAAATGGGCGCAGAGCCTGAGATGCAGGTAGTTGGTCCAGGTTATTATAATGCGGTTCATATGAAGGGACACTCACGCCAAAGATGTCCGCCAACACGTTCTCCAGCCCAGTTGCTACTCAACAGCATTACAGAAATAATTTGTCAATGAGTGGCAGCTTCCTGTTGGGGCTTGGTGTTGCACTTCCTATTCCAGTCTTCTGGGCCTTGGACCAGTAGATTCATCCTGGAGGTCAGAGGGGGCAGTGGACTCCTAGAACACCATGAAGATCTTCTCTGAATGGAACCGGCTATAGGAACCTGAAGTCCTCATTGGCTGTACAGAATTTTTGGAGCTGGATGTGTACAAAAAAAACTGTTGGACTTATAGCTCTTGTTCCTTGATACCATCCAATGCAGCATTCAACACATTTATATTGATCAATTGTATATTGAACAACATCAAAAATAGATGAACAATTTCAACGATTTTACTGAGTTCAGTCAATTAAAATAAATACATTAGGCCCTAATCTATGGATATCATGTTACCGGGCAGGGGCACGTCCATGGGTGGGTCTTGGATTGCTTAGGCCCACCCAATTGGGAACCGGAGCCAGGCCCAGCCAATTAGAATGAGTTTTTCCCCACAAAAGAGCTTTTGTTTAAGAGAAATGCTCCTCAGTTTCGTCAGCTGTCCGGGTGGCTGGTCTCAGACAATCCCGCAGGTGAAGAAGCAGGGTGTGGAGGTCCTGGGCTGGCGTGGATACACACGGTCTGAGGTTGTGAGGCCGGTTGGACGTACTGCCAAAGGAGGAGCTTAAGTTGGAGTGCAGAGTGGGAGAAAAGACATGCAACCTGGCTAGCCAGTTAGCGCGATACAGCTAATGTAATACCTGAACTATAGCAACTGTTTGCAGAACTACAACGCTGAGCTACAACACCAACCATCTGGAAAATTCAAGTTCACGTTACTCACCAGGGAGAGGAGGGCTTAGTCATGGGCCTCTGCAGTCAGTGCAGAGGGACCAACACTTGTGAATAGCTGAGACATCCACCTCCTGTTCCCAGTCATGCTCTATCAAAGGGAGAGACCCAAGAATGCAGGCTCCCTCCCCAGTTCCAGGAGAACCGACAGGGAACGGTCCCCGTCTCAGTGCGTGCACGGCCTTTTGGTGTTAAGTAGATGTTGGCCAGGTTAAAATGCAGGCTATTGATTAAAGATGCTCCCATGTAAAATAGTCTGGGCGCTCGTCTGTTCTCATTGCTGTCACTTAGTCTCATCCTTTTGGGGAAGTTGTGGAAGCTGAGATGTTTTTGTTCTAACAAAAAAAGAGGGACACTACAGTAGCATCGAGAGGATTGTGCTGCCATTAAGCTAGCTTGCTAACTCTGTGCTGTTGCTAGCAACCTTAGCATAAACCGCAACAACATTCCATTCAAACAAGTCAATCCACAGCCATACGCTGGCTGAAATCAGTTGCTGATAGGACAGACAAGTTGTACATGCAACAAGTACTGATAATGTATCATAGCACTCACAGCTTTCCAAGAAAACAAACATGGACATTTATGGTTTTGTTTACATATATTTGAGGCTATTTGTACAGAAATGGTATAAAAACCCGTATGAATTGTATTTATAATTAGTGCCGTCAAAGTATTCACACCCTGGATTTATTCCACATTTTGTTACAGCCTGAATTCAAAATGGCTGCCAATATGGCTGCCATCTTCACCGCATTCTGAAACTGGGGGTTTGACATAACCCTTCTAGTAATTTTAATAGGATCTCTATGGTAGTAGCATGGTAGGATCTCAAGTGTCTGTGCTGCAACAGTACCAATCCTTTTGTTCCAGGTAACACCCCAGTGTATGACCTGCTCAAGGCCGAGGGCCAGGCGCACCAACCCAACTTTACATTCCGCGTGTCCGTGGGAGAGATCAGCTGCACCGGCCAGGGGCCCAGCAAGAAGGCTGCCAAACACAAGGCAGCAGAGGCCGCCCTGAAGATGATGAAAGGAGGACTAGGGGGACCAGTGGTGCTGGGGGAAGGATTGGGAGAAGGGTTTATTGGGGCGGAAGAGCCTTTGGATGGGGACAGGTGAGTGGATTATACACGTTTGAATCCGGAGAAAATGAGTAGTTGAACGCAGTGATAATTGGCTTCAATGGCTAATGTGGCGAGGCTATCTATTGGAAGCCAGGACGCAAAAACACTGTAGACAAGTGCCTCTTATTTTGGTAAAGTTGCAAAACCTTGCCAACCATTTATAATTATGATAGATTGTGTGCTCTTGGTCAGTCTGGGGTAAATAAGGTCTTTCCTCTGCTGTTTTCCCTCCCTAGTTCTCCGTCAGAGATGAAGACTTCAGGAAGCGGCACGTCTCAGCAGTCAGAATGCAACCCTGTGGGAGCTCTGCAGGTGAGATGCATCCGGAGTTCATTTACAGATGAACTCAGTCCTCTCAGAACTACATTTTGAACCCCTTTCAACTCAGTCCAATAAGCTTTATTGCTATCAATGTGTACATATGTACACAGTGCATTCAAAAAGTATTCAGACCCCTTGACTTGTTCCACATTGTTACGTTAATTTAATCCATTTTAGAGTAAGACTTCATGTTTTTCATCAATCTACACACACTACTCCATTATGACAAAGCGAAAACTGTTTAAAAAATATAAAAAAACATACCTTATTTAGTGTTCAGACCCTTCGCTATGAGACTAAACATTTCTCAGATGCATCATGTTTCCATTGATCATCCTTGATGTTTCGACAACTTAATTGGAGTCCACCTGTGGTAAATTCAATTGATTGGACATGATTTGGAAAGGCACACACCTGTCTATATAAAGGTCCCACAGTTGACAGTGCATGTTAGAACAAAAACCAAGCCATGAGGTCATTATCCATAGAGCTCCGAGACAGGATTGTTCCGAGGCACAGATCTGGAGAAGGGTACCAAAAAATGTCTACAGCGTTGAAGGTCCCCAAGAACACAGTGGCCTCCATCATTCTTAAATGGCTGAAATTTGGAGCCACCAAGACTCTTCATGGAGCTGGCCGCCTAGCCAAACTGAGCAATCGGGGGAGAAGGGCCTTGGTCAGGGAGGTGACAGATCTTCAGAGTTCCTATGGGAGAACCTTCCAGAAGGACAACTATCTCTGCAGCACTCACCAATCTTGGAGTTTGCCAAAAGGCACCTAAAGCACTTTCAGACCATGATTGAACTCTTTGGCCTGAATGCCAAGCGTCACGAATGGAGGAAACCTGGCACCATCCCTACGGTGAAGCATTGGTGGTGGCAGCATCATGCTGTGGGGATGTTTTTCAGCGACAGGGACTGGGAGACTAGACAGGATCGATGGAAAGATGAACAGAGTAAAGTACAGAGATCCTTGATGACAACTTGCTCGGGACCTCAGACTGTGGAAAGGGTTCACTTTCCAACAGGACAACGACCTTAAGCACACAGCAAGACAACACAGCACTGGCTTCGGGACAAGTCCTTGAGTGGCCCCGCCAGAGACCAGACTTGAACCCGATCGAACATCTCGAGAGACCTGAAAATAGCAGTGCAGCGACGCTCCCCATCCAACCTGACATGGCTTGAAGGTCTGCAGAGAAAAATAGGAGAAACTCCCCAAATACAGGTATGAGCTTGTAGTGTCATACCCAAGAAGACTCACGCTGTAATCGCTGCCAAAAGTGCTGAGTAAAGGGTCTGAATACTTACAGTACCAGTCAAGTTTGGACACCCCTACTCATTCCAGAGGTTTGCTTTATTTACTATTTTCTACATTGTAGACGGTCTTCACATAATAGTGAAGACAACTATGAAATGACATATGGAATCATGTAGTTTCCAAAAAAAGTGTTAAACAAATCAAAATATATTTTATTTTATTCAAAGTAGCTATCAAATCAAATGTATTTATATAGCCCTTCGTACATCAGCTGATATCTCAAAGTGCTGTACAGAAACCCAGTCTAAAACCACAAACGGCAAGCAATGCAGGTGTAGAAGCACGGTGGCTAGGAAAAACTCCCTAGCCTTGATGACAACTTTACACACTTGGCATTCTCTCAACCAGCTTCACGAGGTAGTCACCTGGAATGCATTTCAATTAACAGGTGTGCATTTGTGAAATTTCTGTCATTATTGTGTTAGAGACAATCAGTTGTGTTGTGACAAGGTAGGGGTGGTATACAGAAGACAGCCCTATTTGGTAAAATACCAAGTCCATATTATGGCAAGAGCAGCTAAAATAAGCAAAGAGAAATGGCAGTCAATTACTTTAAGACATGAAGGTCAATCAATCTGGAACATTTCAACTTTATTTTTTACACTACACGATTCCATGTGTTTCATAGTTTTGTCTCCACTATTATTCTACAATGTAAAAACAAATAAACCCTGGAATGAGTAGTTGTCAACTTCTGACTGGTACTGTATGTAAATGTAATATTTCAGTTTAATGTTCTACACCCGTTTTGGCTTTGTTATTATGGGATATTGTGTGTAGATTGATGGGGGGGACAATTTAATCAATTTTAGAATACGGCTGTGGAAAAGTTAAGGGGTCTGAATACTTTCTCAATACACTATATATAGATCAGGGTTTTCCAACCCTGTTCCTGGAAAGCTACCCACATGTAGGTTCACTCCAACCTTGTTCCTGGAACGCTACACACCTGTACGAGGGTAGCTCTCCGGAAACAGGGTTGGAGTGAAAACCTACAGGAGGGTAGCTCTCCGGGAACGGGGTTGGAGTGAGAACCTACAGGAGGGTAGCTCTCCGGGAACGGGGTTGGAGTGAGAACCTACAGGAGGGTAGCTCTCCGGGAACGGGGTTGGAGTGAGAACCTACAGGAGGGTAGCTCTCCGGGAACGGGGTTGGAGTGAGAACCTACAGGAGGGTAGCTCTCCGGGAACGGGGTTGGAGTGAGAACCTACAGGAGGGTAGCTCTCCGGGAACTGGGGTTGGAGTGAGAACCTACAGGAGGGTAGCTCTCCGGGAACTGGGTTGGAGTGAGAACCTACAGGAGGGTAGCTCTCCGGGAACTGGGTTGGAGTGAGAACCTACAGGAGGGTAGCTCTCCGGGAACTGGGGTTGGAGTGAGAACCTACAGGAGGGTAGCTCTCCGGGAACTGGGTTGGAGTGAGAACCTACAGGAGGGTAGCTCTCCGGGAACTGGGTTGGAGGAGCCTGGCTATAGATGTATACTGTGTCAGTCAGTCTCCGAACCGCGTTTCCCAAACCCTCCTAGCTTTACAGAGGATAATGGCGTTAATTGTGAAGCTAAACATTTTAAAGGTAAATGAATCTCCCACTTTATGGATACATGACTTTGTGTGTTTCACTGAAAGGAGCTGGTGGTTCAGAAAGGCTGGCGTCTGCCAGAGTACACCGTGACCCAGGAGTCGGGGCCTGCCCACCGCAAGGAGTTCACCATGACATGCCGGGTGGAGAGATTTGTTGAAATTGGTAAATCTAACTTGGGTTCTGCCCTTTTCAATATGCCATGGATTTGTTTTAGTTTTTTTACATTACACCATTAGGTTAGGTATATCGTATGTCCTTGTGTAGCAACAGGATTCAATTGGTCAACTAACCAGGAAGTGAAATCGGGCGTGCTAAGTTCTGGAATAGAATCCATGGAGTGACTGAGGGGATACTTTTAGGAGATGTTTGGGAAACTGTTTACAAGAAGCAATTCTGTCTTCGTACTGACATCCAGCCTCTGTCCCACAGGCAGTGGCACATCGAAGAAACTAGCCAAGCGGAATGCCGCAGCTAAGATGTTGTCCAGGATCCACGATGTTCCTGTAGACCTGAGGAGCAGCCACGAGACTGAGCCTGAGGACGACACTTTTATCATGGTGAGACAGCGACCTGTTGATGGCTTTTCTAAGGCAATATTGCTGCTGTGCTCGCTTCCTGACAGTTCATCATTGCAAATAAGTGTCTGTTTTTCAGACTTTCCGGTTATAAATAAATCAAATATTGTTGGTCGAATACACATGTTTAGCAGATATTGAAGGTATAGCGAAATGCTGATTAAAATGAATGTGAGGTTGCCCGAGTGTCTGAATCATGGTACCACTGTCTCCTCTGGGGGTCAGAACATGGGTGGGGGCAGGGTGGAGGCAGGGAAGTGTAAAGGTCTGGGCTGTACCTGGGACTCTCTGAGGAACTCTGCTGGGGAGAAGATGCTGCAGCTAAGGAGCCACCCTCTGGGCATGCCCAGCTCTGACTTCTGCTCTCTGCTACACGACCTCTCAGAGGAGCAGCGCTTTGACGTCAGCTACCTCGACATAGGTAAATAACATCCCCTCATCACTGGGGCCAATTCACATACGGGGGGCTAGGAGGTCTGGGGGGGAGTGTAGGTCCACTTTGTTTTCCTGTTTTTATACTGAAGGTATTAATTTAACTGTAAGAAATATACTTTTTCTTTAGTGGCAGCTACTTTATCATAATGGAAATGGATAATGTACCTATAACCCTCCCCAACAAAAATAAGAACATGGTAAAAAAAATATGCTAAACTGATCCTAAACCAGCTCTTTGTGAATGTGACCAGTCTGTGATGTGTGAACCTAATGTGTGTTTCCTTGTGCCAGAGGAGCGCAGTCTGAGCGGTCTGTGCCAGTGTCTGGTAGAGCTATCCACTCAGCCAATCACGGTGTGCCACGGCTTCGCACCCAATCAGGACGGTGCCCGCGCCAGCGCAGCCCACAATGCACTGCAATACCTCAAAATCATGGCTGGGGGGAAGTGACCGTCTCCCAGACCAACCTCTCTCCATGGCAACGACCTAGACCCTGATCACGTGACACATCCACCTCGAAGGGTAGAAGCATCTTCCAACCAATGGTGGTCAAGGGAAGTAACCATTGATTCAGAATTACCCATGATGTGGGAATTGGAATTTGTCTGTCCCCCCACAGCCCTGTAGTTCTATCTGGTCTGTTCATTCCTAAATGCCCCCTTGAAGATATCCCACATAGCCCTAGATAATTTGTCCCTATGCCTTGAAGATATCCCACATAGCCCTAGATAATTTGTCCCTATGCCTTGAAGATATCCCACATAGTCCTCAATGTCCTCTTGATTGGCTACACCATTTATTTGGATGGTCAGTCACCCACCTCCTCTGCTGTCACAGGCCTAGAGATACTCTGCAGGGAAAGGGCGTTTTGACAACGACCCCCGTTTGACTGTAGCCTCATTGACTGTTTTATTTGTTGCCACATCTACAATGATTGGCTTTGGTTGCCTTTTCATTAGCTAGTAAGTACTTTGTCGTCAACCAAAAATACCTCCCTCCCCCGTTGAAGAAGTCTTGGCCTGAATGAAGTATAATTGTGGACATTGAAAAGTGGACCTTTTAATGACATGAATTCTTAAATTAGAGACTTGTGTACTTTTAATGCCAAGTTGACAAGATCCAGCCCATCTGTCTGTCTTGTCATTTGTGTTAAGGAATTGACTTTTTTTTTTTTAAGAAGAGTCATCTGATAACTGTTAAAAGGTGTACATTTTTTAATTGTGATTGCTTAACATCTGAAATGCAAAATGTTGAGTTTTGGAATTACATTTAATATTGTGTACTTTACCATTGATTTTCTTTGTTAGACTTCACAAAACCCTGTTTGAAATTGTGAATAGATTACTGTGATTGAAAATTAGTAATTTTAGATGTTAATTAATAGCTGTTTTGAGTAGCTGGTTGCTCTCGTAAAACCGTGTCAATGGCCCCTCAATGAATTGATAATATCACTTCCCTTCAACTGTGGTTGTTCGTAATGTCTGAAATGGACCATCTAATTAGCCCGTGTGCCAGTCTGTTCAAGGTCTCTTACCCACTACTTATGGAATTGCAATGTTAATACAATGACAATAGAGTAGACCAAAAGCACAAACAGATCTGGGACCAGGCTAGCATCTAATTTGAGATGGAATTGTATCGCAGCATTTAATATAGTAGATCATCTAAGTTGGATTCTCTTGTACAACGGCTGACTAATCTGCTCCTCTACTTCCTGTTACATGCTAATGGTATAGGCTGAACTCATGTTTACTCCCACCAGTTCAGATAGCCAAGCCTTCATGGTTTCATATGGGAGGTTGGTATTGGTAGCGAGTGCCTGGCTGTAGTAGAGTGACTATTGGTCGCTGCTACATCTCATGATGAGTGAGAAACACAACGTATCATATCTGATTAGATGGGTTAAATGTGGAAGACCCATTTCAGTTGTTCAACTGACTAGGTATCCTCTCTTCCTCCTCTCTTCCTCCCCCTTTCCAATGTTTGACAATTGTGGGACGTGTTGCCCAAATACATAGTTGAACTGAAACGCGGTCCATCACGGTTTTGATTAGTTCCTTTTTTAAATAAAACACTTGGTTTCAGTGCTAATAATGTTTATTGAAATCACTGATTCTCTTCATTTATAAAACATTTCTTTTTAACATTCATAAATAACTTGAGTTCCTGTCCGACTACACTGAAGACTCATGCCAGATCTTACAACGCCTGGACAAGTATTTAAACATGTCAGCTAACCACATTGCGTTGGTTGAGGTAATGCCTGCGCATCAGGTTAGGAAACTTGATCTGTGTTGCGTTTAACCAACAGAAGTCAACGTTGAACTCTGAAGCACTAGTGTGACGTCGAAGTGGGTGTGGTCATGATGTCATTCACAATAACAGTCTGTTGACTGTACCTTCAGTGGCTCAATATGTTTGTGTGACTCATGTAAATAATAGTTCCCGGAGTCCATTTTCCCCGAGGGTCCTGTTCGTCAGCTCTTATCTCTGTCAGGGGAGTCGACGTCGTCATCAGCGTAGCCACTACTGTCTGATTGCATGCTGTCCCCCCGAACCACCAGACCTACAGAAAGAAAACCTCAGGTCTACACACAGACAGCCATACTCTCCTCATGGCTTTAACACAGGCCTAGAGTACATCCCTGAATTAAACATGGAGGGTCAACCTGCCCATACTTTCCTTAACATTTCCAGTTAGCTGACGTTCTCGATGGAACAACAATTATTCTTACGAGAGAAAGTGTGTGTACAAGTTGTGAACACACCTTTCTTCACACAGCAACTCATTTGCAGGTAATGTAACACCACTGCCCATTTCAGCTACAGTATCAACCACATTCACTTCAAAACTGTCATTTGAAAAGGGTGTGTGTTCCTGTGAGATTAAACCAAAGTCCCAGTCAGCAATTTGACTGCTCTGAATCACACTAGTCAGTCATCTTTCTCTAAAAACAACTAGTTTGGCCGTAAAATCTTTTAAAAAAAATATATAATAAAGGATTCTCCTTTGGGGACAGTCGAGGAACCGTTTTAGGGTCTTTGTTTTCCCTAAGAGTGTAGTGAGCAGATATAGACTGTTAATATCACTAGGTATCAGCTGACTATGACCACATATCAAGACTATGAACTCACCTTTGTTTTGATTGACAGTGGACCGGGACAAAGATGTCGACCTTATAGTTTCTTGCTGTCCGAAGTCTTCCTCCCCTGCGCTCTGTACCTATTGGAAAACAGGTAGTCAGGAAAAACTCCTGGCCCAAGTATGCATAGTCACTTCACCCCTACCTACATGTACAAATCACCTTGAGTAACCTGTTCCTCCGCACACTGACTCGGTACCCCCTGTATATAGCCTCGTTATTTTATTGTGTTACTTTTTATGATTATTTTTTACTTTAGTTTATTTGGTAAATATTTTCTTAACTCTTCTTGAACTGCACTGTTGGTTAAGGGCTTGTAAGTGAGCATTTCACTGAAGTCTACACTTGTTGTATTCGGCGCATTTGACAAAGTTTGATTTGATTTGAGTCAGGCAGCCAAGGATGGATAATGGACTACACCAGATAGATGTGTGTATCAGCCCTAGGAACTCAGAGACCGGAGTACAGTGCGCCATATAGGTCAATCCAAAACAGTTCTGTCACTTACCTCCTCCAGCTCAAAGGAGTTGGCCTGTTGAATAGTGTGGGAGACCTGCCCCTGGAGTGGTGTTGGTTTCAGAGGACTCAGGTACCTCTTGTTCCTCCATACACCTGGATAATACTGGGCTGCTGGAGGCTCCACTGTGCTCCCACCACTGGCAGGGAGAATCATCTCAGGTGCATCTGTGTCTGAAGAACTAGAAGGTGTCACATCAGTAACAGTGATGAGACAAGGGGACTTCCTGCAACTAAGGAGCTCTATAGACACGAACGTTGACACAACCCGTGTTCCAGTTTCTCCCAAACTAGACTCCACCTTAGACATGGGAGTTACTGTGACCTCTAAACTCTTGGCTGCGTTACTACTAGTTAATAAATCATCCTCCCTGGGTTTGTGTAGTCCGTCCGATGTGGTGAAGGATCGGTCAGATCTTCTGACGTTCTCAGAGGACAAAATGTCCACCGCCTGTGTGTTACTATTCCACTGTTGTAGTTGACTGCTGTACGGAGCCTGGTGAACACACTCAACGATCTGAGGACGGGTGATGTCATGGGTAACCTTGGCGACCGGTGCCACTACTGTTGCCCAGCCTGTGGGATGAATTGTGTTTGGAGTTTCTCCAACTTCACAAGTAGGTCTTGGAGTATTAAGACCAAAGTCCAGCTTCTTCCTACTACTGGGCTCTCTTTGATGACCCGATTCTGAAAGTGATGATGCCCCAAGGTTGGGTGTTCTGTCAGAGTGTCGCTCTCTCTCTAAATCAACTCCATCCCCATCTGATGACGATCCCTGCTCCAACTCCTTGTCCCTGACTGTGTCTCTCTGTCCCGGTGTCTCTGTCTCTCTGTCCCTGAACATACGTGTGCCCACAGCACACGTCGTGTTACTATCCCCAGTGTCCATATCCTGTACATCTGAAAACAACCCCTGCTCCCCCTCCCTGTCTCTATGTCCCTGTGTCTCTGTCTCTCTATCTCTCACCATCGTGTCCACAGCAGCACTCGTCTCATTACTGTCCCCTGTATCCTGATTATCCTCCTCCATGTCTCTGGATAAAGGCTCTGCTTTGGTGTTCTCCAGGACCAGACCCACCAAGTCAGGAAGGCTGCTTCTCTTCTTGGGTGCCGACCCAGGCCCGGGGGAGAGTCCTGGTCTGGGGCAGGCAGAGTCCGACCCCAGCCGGGCAGAAGCCCCGGAGCCAGTATACAGGCACATCTTAGAAACCGTATCCTTGAGTCGTTCCACTGGAGACCTCGGTTCGCTGCGGACACTTCCCATGAAGCGCCGTCCAATCTGCCCGTCAGCGGTGGGGGAGAAGCTGAACTCAGGAGGGGCGAGCTTCTGGAGGGGCGTGCGGGACACGTGTGAGTAGAGGGAGTAGAAGGCGTTGGCCATGGCTGTCAGCACCTCTACCTGCCTGAAACGGCCTGCAGGGGGAAGACACGTTCAGAGAAAGGAACAGTTTGTTTGGAATGCTGCCCAACACAGAGGACAATGAGAGTATTGTACTGTTTGGAATGCTGCCCAACACAGAGGACAATGAGAGTATTGTACTGTTTGGAATGCTGCCCAACACAGAGGACAATGAGAGTATTGTACTGTTTGGAATGCTGCCCAACACAGAGGACAATGAGAGTATTGTACTGTTTGGAATGCTGCCCAACACAGAGGACAATGATTTGTACTGTTTGGAATGCTGCCCAACACAGAGGACAATGAGAGTATTGTACTGTTTGGAATGCTGCCCAACACAGAGGACAATGAGAGTATTGTACTGTTTGGAATGCTGCCCAACACAGAGGACAATGAGAGTATTGTACTGTTTGGAATGCTGCCCAACACAGAGGACAATGAGAGTATTGTACTGTTTGGAATGCTGCCCAACACAGAGGACAATGAGAGTATTGTACTGTTTGGAATGCTGCCCAACACAGAGAACAATGGGAGATGTGAATTGTTGATAGAAAAGTCGGAGTGTGGGGAAAACTCAATCTGATTGGCTGGGCCCGGTTCCCCGTGGGTGGGCCTATGCCCTCCCAGGCCCACCCATGGCTGCGCCCCTGCCCAGTCATGTGAAATCCATAGATTAAGGCCTAATGAATTTATTTGAATTGACTGATTTCTTTATATGAACTGTAACTCACTAAAATTGTTACATGTTGTGTTTATTTTTTGTTCAGTATAAATGAGATACAGTGGCTTGCGAAGGTATTCACCCCTCTTGGCATTTTTCCTATTTTGTTGCCTTACAACCTGGAATTAAAATAGATTTTTTGGGGGGGGGGTTGTATCATTTGATTTGCACAATATGTTTTATTGTGAAACAAACAAGAAATAAGACAAAAACAGAAAATATGGACGTGCATAAAAAAAAGTGGTGTAGCAGACACTGGGGCCTTTCAGAACAGGTGTATACAGTATATACTGAGATCATGTGACAGATCATGTGACAGATCATGTGACAGATCATGTGACAGATCATGTGACAGATCATGTGACAGATCATGTGACAGATCATGTGACAGATCATGTGACAGATCATGTGACAGATCATGTGACAGATCATGTGACAGATCATGTGACAGATCATGTGACAGATCATGTGACAGATCATGTGACACTTGAAGTCCACCTGTGTGCAATCTAACTAATTATGTGACTTGTGAAGGTAATTGGCAGCACCGGATCTTATTTAGGGGCGTCATAGCAGAGGGGGTGAATACATATGCACCTACCACATTTCCATTTTTAATTGTGTTAAGTCCTTTTTTTTCATTTCACTTCACCAATTTGGACTATTTTGTATATGTCCATTACATGAAAGCCAAGTAAAAATCTATTTAAATTACAGGTTGTAACGCAACAAAATAGGAAAAAACGCCAAGGAGGATGAATACCTTTGCAAGGCATTGTATTTCTGAATTCAATTTCAATAAATTAGCTAAACTTTCTAAAAACATGTTTTCACTTTGTTATTATGTGGGGTATTGTGATGTCATTATGGGGTATTGTGATGTCATTATGGGGTATTGTGTGTAGATGGGTGAGAAATATTTTTTTTATTTTTCAATTTAAATTGAGGATGTAACAAAAAGGTGGAATAAGTGAAGAGGTGTGTAAACTTTCTGAAGGCCCTGTATACTACACTGAGTTATATAGACACAATCAGTCTGTAGATGTAGTTGTCTATTGTACACTTTGATTCAGTGATTCAACTGTTTCAACTGCATGAAAAGTGCTACATAACTACAGTTATTATGTAAATTATAGCTGAGTCATATTCAGACACTATCTATATCTTGGCTGTGGGTGTTGCATGATGGTGATGACCACAGTAGTGTGGGTGGGAGTCCCACACAATGGTGTGTGTTTGTCTTACTGGCCAGGGAGAGTCCTGGGTCCTCCTGTCGGAGCCGGTGCAGTTGGGACTGAAGAAAGAGGCGGAGGTTGATGCCGTGGGCATGGGAGGGGAAGTTGATGAAGCGGATAGGTATACGGGCTGTGACCTCAGGCTCATCACAACCAAACCCTAACTGGTACAGAGTCTCCTCTGCATCCTCCGCACACATCTGCAGGGCCTCCGACACACTAGGGTGTGTGTGTGTAAGTGATGAGTCAGAGAGAGAAGAAGAGAGAGGGGATGGGGACAGAGATATAGAGGAAGAGAGAGAGAGAGAGAGAGTGTTACTGACTGCACTTCAGTTGAAACATTCTTCAGTGACGTTGTACTGGATCTGTTAGACTGTGAAACATCAGGTTGAGAGTGGGTTGGTCCCAACTCGCCTCGAGGCTTTACTGGTGCTTTTGGAGAGCCCACTGGAGGCCAGACTGTGACCCAGGTGGAGAAGGGGCAGAGCCAGTCTCTGGCGGGGAGTACTGCAGATACAGAACAGGAATCAAAGACAAACACCTATGACAGGCAAGAATAAACAATGGACAAAACAAACCAGAAAGATTCTAATAACTTTGTAATAGTAGTTGATGCATGCTATTATTTATTATTATGCCTGTATCAAACAGAAGTCATATCTTAATGTACCTGTATTTAAAATGTACTAGTAGCTGGGGGAAAAAAATTTCATTAAAAAACAACTCCAGACTATAAATTTAGCCTGCCATGTGTAGTACTTTGTACATTTGACAGATCTACTGTGGGTGGCCAGTGGCCACTGACCTGGTGGTGACTCCTCTGTGAGGATGTTTGGGTGGCGGAAACAGCAGTGGGCAGCTGCTACACAGGCACCATTTAGCCAGCAGGCACCATTTAGCCAGCAGGCACCACCATTGGGAGATAAAAGCAGGTCAACTTACATCTCTTCAACCATACTTGACTAAACTATAACCTCCCTCTAAAACAGGAAAGACGTTTAAGACAGAATTTATGTAATTAAACCACATATTCTGGTTAAATATGGTCTTACCTCAGTTCTGAGACTCCTTCCTCAACATTTAATACTGTAGCTGTAAAACATTAAAGAAATGTAACGTTTGAGTGAAAAGAAAACACTGGTGTGTGTGCGTTTTCCCCCAGAAGATTTGGTACATTTCCTCTGTGACATGTGTCCCTTTGTGTTGTGACTAGACTTCAGTGAGCGATGGCTTGTCTCTTTTCAGACACGCCCTCATCTTTGCTTTATATAAAATCGGGCCAGTCTTAGGGAGAGTCAGTCAGTCAGCAGCTAAATAACATGCACCAGCATGTCAGACACTCAATTAAAGAGGTGAAGGCTGAAGGTTAGATGCTACAATGAGCCTATTGTTTTGTTTCAGTGGAACTACATATCGTTGATGTACTAGCAGTGGAGAAGCAGTCCTATGCCATGAGAACGGTCTATCTCACTAACATTGCACAGACCTGTACCCTGGATTTATTAAATGACAAAATAATGAAAGCCTTCCACTAGACAAAACAGGTCTAATGGGACTTCACAAGGTAACACACATAAACAGACCATCCGTTTCCAAAACATTCATGATGCTCTCCTAATTTTCCTACAAAACTATTTCCTGCTTTGATTATTTCCTATGGTGTGTTTTTATCTCGGTGTGTGTGTGTGTGTGTGTGTCTTTGCGCGCCTGCATGTAAATGTGTGCCAACAGGTTTATCTTCTCTTTCATCCTCACCCTCAGCCCCCAGACTCAGGTCATCTTCAAAACTTTTCGATTTCAGCAGAGACTCTGGAAGAGAGGAGACTAAAATCAGTGCTCTGTTGTGACCAGTAGGATATGACATCATTGCTCCATGCTGACAGTAGATTTCAGTGACGGGTGGCTTTGTTGTCAGACTTACCAACAGTCAGATTATGTCTAGAGTGTTCTGAGTCCGTCTCCAGCCTAATGAGAAGACGTAGGTTACATGTTGTTACTAATCATAAAGTTTCAATTTCAAATAAAAAAATAAGACACACACACCAAAACAAAAAACTTTATTATTACATCACAGCCTGGTATGACAACTGCTCGGCATCCACCCGCAAGGCACTACAGAGGGTAGTGTGTACGGCCCAGTACATCACCTGGGCCAAGCTTCCTGCCATCCAGGACCTCTATATCAGGCCGAGTCAGAGGAAGGCCCTAAACATTTTTCAAAGACTCCAGCCACCCTAGTTATAGACTGTTCTCTCTGCTACCGCACGGCAAAGGGATACCGGAGCGCCAAGTCTAGGTCCAAGAGGATCCAAAATAGTTTATACCCCAAAGCCATAAGACTCCTGAACAGCCAATCAAATGGCTACCCAGACTATTCGCATTGCCTGCCCCCCTCGAACGCTGCTCCTCCTCTCTGTTATTATCTATGCATAGTCACTTTGATAACTCTACCATGTAAATATTACCTCAACTCCTGCACACTGTAAATATTACCTCAACACCCCTGCACATTGAAGTACCCCTGTACTGTATATAGCCTCCACATTGACTCTGTACCCCCTGATATAGCCCCACATGTATATAACCTCGACATTGTACCGGTACCCCCCCTGTATATAGCCTCCACATTGACTCTGTACCCCCTGTATATACCCCTGTATATAGCCTCCACATTGACTCTGTACCGGACTCTGTACCGGTACCCCCTGTATATAGCCTCCACATTGACTCTGTACCGGTACCCCTGTATATAGCCTCCACATTGACTCTGTACCGGTACCCCTGTATATAGCCTCCACATTGACTCTGTACCGGTACCCCTGTATATAGCCTCCACATTGACATTGACTCTGTACCTCCACATTGACTCTGTACCCCCCCCCTGTATATAGCCTCCACACTGACTCTGTACCGGTACCCCTGTATATAGCCTCCACATTGACTCTGTACTCTGTACCCCCCCTGTATATAGCCTCCACATTGACTCTGTACCGGTACCCCCTGTATATAGCCTCCACATTGTTATTTACTGCTGCGCTTTAATTATTTGTTATTCTTATCTCTTACCTTCTTTTTTTTTTTTTTGGGGTATTTTCTTAAAACGGCATTGTTGGTTAAGGGCTTGTATTCAGCATTTCACTGTTGGTCGTATTCCTGTTGTATTCAGCATTTCAATGTTGGTCTTATTCCTGTTGTATTCGGTGTATGTGACAAATAAAATAACATTTGATTTGCTTTATTCCATCATTGGTTACTCTGAGAGTTCCTCATATTGACGTTGCCGCCCCCAGGCCCCATGGTGCCGCCCCCAGGCCCCATGGTGCCGCCCCCAGGCCCCATGGTGCCGCCCCCAGGCCCCATGGTGCCGCCCCCAGGCCCCATGGTGCCGCCCCCAGGCCCCATGGTGCCGCCCCCAGGCCCCATGGTGCCGCCCCCAGGCCCCATGGTGCCGCCCCCAGGCCCCATGGTGCCGTTTTGTCAGAAACACAATACAATGGCACAGAGGTTTCATACAACACAATGCCACAGATGTTTCAAGTTTTTAGGGAGCGTGCAATTGCCAAGCTGACTGCAGGAATGTCCACCAGAGCTGTTGCCAGAGAATTTCCTTTCTCTACCATAAGCCCCCTCCAACATCGTTTTTGAGAATTTGACAGTATGGCCAACCGGCCTCACAACCGCATGTGTGGGCGAGCGGTTTCCTGATGTCAAAGTTGTGTTCCAATTCCTGCCAATATCCAGCAACTTCACACAGCCATTGAAAAGATTAGGACAACATTCCACAGGCCCACAATAAACAGCCTGATCAACTCTATGCATAGGAGATGTCACGCTGCATGAGGCAAATGGTGGTCGCACCAGATACTGACTGGTTCTCTGTTCCACACCCTTTTCTTTAAGGTATCTGTGACCAACAGAAGCATATCTGGATTCCCAGTCATGTGAAATCCATGAATTAGGGTCTAATTTATTTATTTAAATTGGCTGATTTCTTTATATGAAGTGTACTCAGTACAATCTTTGAAATTGTTGAATGTTGTGTTTATATTTTTGTTCAGTATATCTTTAAGCCTTTGTCTGGGGAAAAATGCCATCGATAACTGTTATAGGGGTCTACTGTCCTCGCCCGGCTAACCTTTGCGCACTCGATGAGGAAACTTGTTTTTTATTTGACTAAAATCAGAAGTTATTATCCTGGGTGACCTAAATTATGATTTGGGAAATGCAGACAATCTAAACCTAACCCAGATGATGACTAAACCCACACAGCCCAACCCTAAAGATCCTTCAAAATCAACTCTGATTGTTCTTATTTTAACCGATACACCAGATCAATATGTTTCTACTGGTGAATCACCCAGGACAGTGACTATTGCCCAGTTTTTGTGTGCTCGCTATGTTGCTTTGTATATGTATTTTTTTTTAGTAAAGTACATCGATTACGCATCTCTGCTGTCCTGCGCCTGACTCTCTACACCAGCTACACACTGGACCATTACATTGGGTCAAGGCCAGGAACAGAAGCTTAAGCCCAGACGGACAAGCTTTTAAGCAACCGAGGTATCATTATGTAAAAACTTTTTTTTTTTTTATCAGAAAAGGCTAATTCTGATTATTATGTAACCACTCTTTCAGATTGTAATGGGAACCCGGCTAAATGTAGACTATTTACAGAAAAACAAGTCCTGGATGCTTTGGTAGCAATAGACAACAAATCCACAGGAACCGACCAATTGTATCCCAGTCTGCTTAAAGTGTGCAGCACCCATCATTGTTGGCTCAATAACCCACCATTTTCTCATTTAACATTATTATCGGGAAATATTCAAAACTTATAGAAATCATCTCTTGTGCTGCCACTCCATACACATGGAGATAGTAGAGATCATACTTATCACCCCATTTCAACACTTCCTTGTTTGGCTAAGATTCTAGAGTTTCCACTTCCTTGTTTGGCTAAGATTCTAGAGTCCTTGGTAAATGCACAACTTTGCACCTTTTTTTTTTTTTTTTTTTTCTTCATCTGAGAAATGTATTTTGAATGTAAACCAATCAGGGTTTAGTCGTGGGCATCCAATCAGGGTTTAGTCCTGGGCAGAGCACTATTACAGCAACCACTTCAGTTGTTAATGATCTTTGTTAATGCTTTAAACAATGAAATGAAATGAAATGTGATGCTTTGTTTGTGGACCTGTCAAAAGCTTTTGATACTGTTGATCATGCTGTTTTATTGAATAAGTTAGATAGGCCTGAGCTCAGACACCTGATTGATGGGGTTAAGTCTGAATAACGGTATAACAGGTGTTCCACAGGGGTCCATCTTGGGACCTGTTAACTATTCACTATTTATATAAAACACTATTGGTCTATCTATTAAAAATTGTAAGACGGATATACAGTGCATTCGGAAAGTATTCAGACCCCTTGACTTTTTATACATTTTGTTACATCCTTGTTCTAAAATGTGTTTTTTTCCCCCTCGTCCATCTACACACAATATCCCAGAACGACAAAGTGAAAACAGCATTTTAGAAATTTCAGCAAATGTGTGTATATATATATATATATATAGTATTGATTTATTTATTGCTTATTTACATGAGTATTCAGACCCTTTGCTATGAGACTTGAAATTGAGCTCAGGTGCATCCTGTTTCTATCCTTGAGATGTTTCTACAACTTGATCGGAGTTCACCAGTGGGAAATTCAATTGACTGGACATGATTTGGAAAGGCACACACCTGTCAATATAAGTTTCCCCAGTTGAGAGTACATGTCAGAGCAAAAACCAAGCCATGAGGTCGAGAAATTGTCTGTAAAGCTCCGAGACAGGATTGTATCGAAGTGGTGGCAGCCTCATGCTGTGGGGATATTTTTCCGCAGCAGGGACTGGGAGACTAGTCAGGATCGAGAGAAAGATGGAGAGCGGAGCAACGAAATCTTTTATGAAAACCTTCTCCAGAGCGCTCAGGACCTCAGACTGGGGCTAAGGTTCACCTTCCAACAGGACAACGACCATAAGCACACAGCCAAGACAATGCAGGAGTGGCTTCGGGACAAGTCTCTGAATGTACTTGAATGGCCCAGCCAGAGCCCGGACTTGAACCCGATCTAACATCTCTGGAGAGACCTGAAAATAGCTCTGCAGAAACGCTCCACATCCAACACTGTCACGCTCTGACCTGAGATCCCTGTTTTCTTTATATTTTGGTTAGGTCAGGGTGTGACTAGGGTGGGTAAGCTAGTTTTAGGATTGTCTAGGGGTTTTGTATTGTCTAGGGGTTTTGTATGTTTATGGTGGCCTGATAGGGTTCCCAATCAGAGGCAGCGGTTTATTGTTGTCTCTGATTGGGGATCATATTTAGGTAGCTATTTCCCTTTGGTGTTTGTGGGATCTTGTCTATGTGTAGTTGCCTGTCAGCACTCTTTTGTATAGCGTCACGTGTCATTGTGAAATTTGGGTTCGTTTGATCAGAGTTTATTCTTTAAATAATAAGAAAGTACGCATACCACACTGCACCTTGGTCCGATCCTTATAACGAATGTGACAAACACGACAGAGCTTGAGAGGATCTGCAGAGAAGAATGGAACAAACTCCCCAAATACAGGTCAAGCTTGTAGCGTCATACCCAAGAAGACTCGAGGCTGTAGTCGCTGAGTAAAGGGTCTGAATACAAGTAAATGTGATATTTCATATATTATTTTTTTGTTTTATCCTGTTTTTGCTTTGTCGTATGTAGATTAATGAGGGGGAAAACTATTTAATCAATTTAGCATAAGGCTGTAACCTAACACAGTTAGGAAAAAGTCAAGGGGTCCGATTACTTTATACAGCACCAGTCAAAAGTTTGGACACACCTACTCGTTCCAGGGTTTTTCTTTATTTACTACATTGTAGAATAATAGTGAAGACATCAACTATGAAATAACACATATGGAATTATGTGTTAAACAAATCAAAATATATTTTATATTTGAGATTCTTCAAAGCAGACACCCTTTGCCTTGACAGCTTTGCACACTCGTGGAATTCTCTCAACCAGCTTCATGAGGTAGTCACCTGGAATGCATTTCAATTAACAGGTGTGCCATGTTAAAAGTTAATTTGTGGAATTTCTTTCCTTCTTAATGCGTTTGAGCCAATCAGATGTGTTGTGACAAGGTAGGGGTGGTATACAGAAGACAGCCCTATTTGGTAAAAGACCAAGTCCTTATTATGGCAAGAACAGCTCAAAAAAGCAAAGAGAAATGACAGTCCATCATTACTTTAAGACATGAAGGTCAGTCAATATGGAACATTTCAAGAACTTTGAAAGTTTCTTTAATTGCAGTTGCAAAAACAGATTGCAGCCCAAATAAATGCTTCACAGAGTTCAAGTAACAGACTCAACATCAACTGTTAAGAGGAGACTGTGTGAATCACACCTTCATGGTCAAATTGCTGAAGAAAATAAACCACTACTAAAGGACACCAATAATAAGAGGAGGCTTGATTGGGCCAAGAAACACGAGCAATGGACATTAGACCGGTGGAAATCTGTCTTTTGGTCTGAGTCCAAATTTGAGATTTTTGGTTCCAACTGCCATGTCTTTGAGACACAGGGTAGTTGAACGGATGACCTCCACATGTGTGGTTCCCACCGTGAAGCATGGAGGAGGAGGTGTGATGGTGCTTTGCTGGTGACACAGTCAGTGATTTATTTAGAATTCAAGGCACACTTAACCAGCATGGCTACCACAGCATTCTGCAGCGATACATCATCCCATCTGGTTTGCGCTAGGTGGGAAGATCATTTGTTTTTCAACAGGACAATGACCCAAAACATACCTCTAGGCTGTGTAAGGGCTATTTGACCAAGGAGAGTGATGGAGTGCTGCATCAGATGACCTGGCCTCCACAATCACATGTCAGAACTCCTTCAAAACTGTTGGAAAAGCATTCCTCATGAAGCTGGTTGAGAGATTGCCAAGAGTGTACAAAGCTGTCATCAAGGCAGGGTGGCTACTTTGAAGAATATAAAATATGTTTGTTTAACACTTTTTGGGGTTACTACGTGATTATGTTTTATTTCATAATTCTGATGTCTTCACTATTATTCTACAATGTAGAAATAGTAAATAAAGAAAAACCCTTGAATGAGTTATATATATATCCTAACTGGCTATTTAGCCCCAGTGATGAGCTGCAGTCAGAATGATTAAATACTACTGTCTGTTAGATTGATTGTTAATGGTTGTTTAACCTTTGCCTTCTGTGTTAAACACATCCAGGTCAAACCAGACCTACTGGTATCTTTACTATACAGAGTCAGACCTACAGGGATCATCTCTAGCCAGCTATCCTCTCAGTCTGTCCAGCAGAGCTACAGCTTTTACAAGTTTGTTCACTTCCTACAGAGGAAATGCTCTCAAGCGGATTGTCAGATAGTGAAGTTAACCAGATGCTGTAAGAACACCCCCAGCATTTCTTATCTCACTTTATCCGACTGAAAAACCTACAAAATAATAATACAAGTTCTTTTAGTCGTGTTCAGACTACTTGAGCAATTTGACTTGCGTTCTTGACATCATGTTGCCAATAGAGTCGCGACCAAGTCATCTATGATCATTGGTAATAATACATAAGTAATTACACAATACTTAAGTTTCCATCCAGTTATACAACAATTGCTTTTCTGTGCTAACATGGATGCTATTTTCTGTTAAACGTAACTGGAGGAATCAACAGAACTATTCTACCAAATATGATGGAAACCTGGGACTATAAACACAACACCAAAGAAAGTTTGGAAATAGAATGTCCAACAGTATAAATAGAACACAACTAGTTCTAGAACCAAGGTGTTTCGGGAAATGACTCAAGAATCCCCTTTGGGCCATGCCATTGACCTGTAACCATATCCTAAACAGAAAATATCTATTTTCGAGCACAACTTGATACTGACAATTCACATCTGTTACATTTCCCCCACGCTGTGGGCGGTTTCCATCATCCTTTAGCTGCCACTGACGCATCATCCTTGCCTATTGAGTTCCTCTGAAGTTTTTCATTTCAAAGTCAAACCTTGCACGGCATGCTCACTCACCCACAGCCCAGCAGCCAGCTCTCAATCTTTCCTGCTGAGCATCCTGTGGAAACAGTAGATATAGAACAATCTTGGGTGAGCATTCAGCATTAAGAAAATTAACACTTCGCACATTTTTTTTTGCTCCGTTCTGTCGCAAAGCTATGATGCATCATGCAGAGGCCAGCCGTCCACATATTGTGACAAATATACCAGACTAAACAGTTGCTGTTAAGGAGTTTTAGCCCCCTGCCTGTTGTTGTTAAATAGATATTATACAGTAATGCATCAATGTCGCAGCGGTCTAAGGCACTGCATCTCAGTGCAAGAGGCATCACTACAGTCCCTGGTTCGAATCCAGGCTGGATTACATCCGGCCGTGATTGGGAGTCCCATAGGTCAGCACACAATTGGCACAGCGTCGGCCGGGTTTGGCCGTCATTGTAAATAACTGACGTGCCTAGTTAAATAAAGGAACGTTTATTTTTTAATTTTTTTAATGTCACTCAAAATGTAAGCTCTTTAGCGAACTACCAAAATGAGAACTGACCATCTGAGAAGACATCATCCTCTGATGCAGACTGGTGCGGAACAGACGGGTGGGTGGATGGAGGTCCCTGTGGATCTTGTTCTTTCAGGGTAGGCCACTGGCGACCGGTCTGGAACCAGGCCTGACGCCTGGTTGTAGAAGACGGCCTCTCCATCAGATGGGGGGGCTGCATGGGGACAACAAAAAGACACACTGTTTTACAATATGCGTAACTCACTGTCACGACTTCCGCTCTAGTCGGTCCCTCTCCTTGTTCGGGCGGCGGTCGACGTCACCGGTCTTCTAGCCATCGCCGATCCACTTTTCATTTTCCATTTGTTTTGACTTTGTCTTACACACCTGGTTTCTATTCCCAAATTACTTGTTCATTATTTAACCCACTATTCCCCCATGTTTGTTTGTATGTAGTGCGGTCTGTTTATGTGGGCTCTCTTTCTTGTATATGTTGAGTAAAGTACGTTTCTTTACTCATATCTGCTGTCCTGCGCCTGACTCCTCTACTCCATCTACACACAGACCTCATTACACTCACTCAACAGCTCACCAATTCATTGAATAGCCTACTTAAATAATGATCAACTGGTAGAACCCAAAACAATGAAGTTAGTATTATACAATTTCATTAATGGACTTATTATTGATAATACTAGAAATTTCCAAACCATGACCAGCTTAATGACATTTTCAGTGAAGCTACTGGTGCCTCTCGGGCATTTCAAGCAGGAACACATATTCACGGATTAATAATCTAGTACTGTTGGTTGGAAGTGGTTAGGAATTTATCACATGATTGGAATGAATAGTTGCTATTTCAAAAATAATTGACACCACACACACAGTCACTCAAATCAATCTATAATTAGATAGAGTTTATTAATTTGACCAAAACAAGTACACATAAAACAAGCCATACATACACATTAGTTAAATCATAGAGGAAAACACAATAAAGTGTGGGACTTATTCCATTGTGATTGTAACGTCTATTCCCAATCCGACGTCACCGGTCTACTAACCGCCAGTCCTGGCAACCCATCATTACGCACACCTGGCAACCCATCATTCCGCACACTTGGCAACCCATCATTCCGCACACTTGGCAACCCATCATTCCGCACACTTGGCAACCCATCATTCCGCACACTTGGCAACCCATCATTCCGCACACTTGGCAACCCATCATTACACACACCTGGCAACCCATCATTACGCACACCTGGCAACCCATCAAATCAAATGTATTTATATAGCCCTTCGTACATCAGCTGATATCTCAAAGTGCTGTACAGAAACCCAGCCTAAAACCCCAAACAGCAAGCAATGCAGGTGTAGAAGCACGGTGGCTAGGAAAAACTCCCTAGAAAGGCCAGAACCTATGAAGAAACTTAGAGAGGAACCAGGCTATGTGGGGTGGCCAGTCCTATTCTGGCTGTGCCAGGTGGAGATTATAACAGAACATGGCCAAAATGTTCAAACCCATCATTACGCACACCTGTGCCCCATTTTGAGGCACACCTGGCAACCCATCATTACGCACACCTGGCAACCCATCATTACGCACACCTGGCAACCCATCCCTCCCTGATTACTTCCCCTTTATCTAACACTCCGTTGTATCACTTGTTAGGTAGTATTGTTTCCTGTTTTTCCCATGTTTAGACCCTACATCTGTTTTTGTATTCACACTGATTAAACTCACCGACTGCACCTGCTTCCTGACTCCCTCCGTCTGCGTTACAGTGATCCTCTTCAGACAAGATGGCTAGGCAAGATCCACACGATTGAACACAGTATGGCCACGTTTTAACAACATAAAAAACAAAGAAGAAGAACATCCATCTCATTGCAGTTACGTCGTAGGTGACGTTCACATTGGCAAATAAGACAAACATTTTGTTTTACTGTATTTTTTAAAGCTGCCCAGAGAGGACATTGTTTTAATGGTCAGAGGCAACTCATTCCACTCTGAGGCTCCAGTATACAAGACAGAACCTTTCGCATCATTACTCCTGAACCTGTATAAACATACATTAGCAACACATGTTCTGTTGCTGTGGTTGTGTGCATCCCGAACACAGGGAAAGTAACCAGTTAGATATCTGGGTGCAGAACCATAAATATTCCTGTAAACCAAACCCAGTCTAATCTGGGACACACTAATTAAACCAAACCCAGTCTAATCTGGGACACCCTAATTAGACTGGTTTGGATTAATTAGGGTGTCCCAGATAAGACTGGGTTTGGTTTATATGGGACACCCTCATTAATCCAAACCATGTCTAATCTGGGACACCCCAATTAATCCAGGCCATATCTAACATGGGACACCCTAGCCTCAACAGGCAGCCAGTTGAGATCCTGAAAGCAGCTTCTGCTTATGTGGACTCACCTTCAACACCACCCTGATCATCTTATTCTGGGCTATCTGGAGCTTCCCCTTCATAAGTTTAGATAAGACCCCAAACCAGGAAGTACTAGCATAGTCAAAATGGCATTGAATGAGGGCAGTGGCTAGCACTCTCATGGAGTCCTTATCAAGCAGCTTGGACTTTTTCGCCAAAACTTGGTGCTGGCATTAACCTTCCCTAGCATTTTAGTGGCCATGCTCACACCCCCAAGCTTCCACCATGGATGCTTCCCGGGCAGCTAACAGAGGTTTTAGTAGTCAGCACCTCACTCCCTAACTACACTCTGATTTCAGAGGACCTACACAATTTAGGTCTGGACCCAAAAATAACTGCCTCGGGTTTCTCTACAGTAAATGCAGAGATCGCTTATTATATCCAAGCCATTTGCTAATGTTAGTGAACTCTGTGCTAAGTATGCTCTCCATCATAGTTTTACTTTTATGCGACACCAGAAGTGTAGAATGATCCGCAACAAAGGAAAGGAGAGCAAGAACAAGCATCTTTCATATTGTTTATATACAGTAAAAACCATAGAGGCCCAGACACACGCCCCTGCGGAACACCACAACTCATTGGTTTTGCCTGAGACAGTGAACCATTAACCTCTACCACTTGCTCCCTACCTAACAAGTAGGACTTTACCCAGCCTCGAGGGATACTGCTTAACCCCAGTGCCTCCAATTTGAAGATTAGGAGACAGTGGTTAACTGTATCAAAGGCCTTCTGTAGGTCAAGCAGTACCATTCCACACAGATTTCCCTCAATCTCTTTCCTGATGAAGTCAATCAACTAAAGTAGACATGAATCAGTGGAGTACGTTTTTCAAAAAACCCAACTGAAAATCATACATTAGAATTTGTTTGTTGACATAGTCATACATTTGCTCATGAACAATTCTCTCCAGGACCATTGATGTTATACTGAGGATAGATACTGTAATTCCCAGGGTCCGATTGTATCCCCTTCTTATATAGAGGAAAAGGGGGATATCTAGTCAGTTGTACAACTGAATGCATTCAAATGAAATGTTTCTTCCGCATTTAACCCAAAACCTCTGAATCAGAGAGGTGCGGGTTAACTTTATCTTGCTTCGTGCCCTTAGGAAAGATGCATTGTTCAAGAGAGAGATTAACGATATGCATAATACAAGGCAAAACAGAACAAAACATTGATAATCATCGTAATAGTAACAAACTCACAAAATGCTTGCAATTATGTTAATGTTGACCAGAGCTGAAAAATCATAGCCTTACATGACAATCACAGAAGTTCCCTCTGAGAAAAAAGTTAAGTTATTTCATTTCTATAGCCTAACAACTGCCAATACCGGTAGAAATCTTTCAGTGCCCATCGTCAGTCTAACGTAAAATTTTATAAAACTTGATTGCACTGCCTATTTGCTCAAGCAAAAAACAAGGACATATTTAGAAAACATGGTTGAAAAACAAACCGCATGCAAATGCTGACACCAATCTACAGTATTTCAAGGACAAATGTTTGTTTTTTTAAGTTACAAAAAAGAAGAAAATGTTCATTCCAAGCCTACCTTCACTGAAGCACCGCAGGTTTCAATTCTGGTTTCTCCCACTGCGCTCACCGGTCTCGAGTTGCATCTTGTTGTCAGCATAGCACTGCATATTTCATCCAGGTTTTCTTCTGTTTTTCAGATGACAATTTACTGGAACGGTTCATCCTGGATAAATGTTTCAACCTTTATCAACACAACGCCTAGGCTACATGTTCGCGCCTCTCTTTCTCAAACCAATGTGTATAATATATACATCATTGCTGTCAACTCCTCTGACTGTCTCTTTACGCGCAAATTACAATACAAGGAAGGTAGAAAAGGAAGTTCGTGTGGTTTCAATTTAAGAAAAAAAAGAGCGTGTGAAACACTTGTGACATACATCCTCCCTGCGTAACAGAGGCCAAAAAACACTGTAGGCTAATAAAGAAGAGCTCACAGTATAGCCTCGTTTATACCTGGTGCTAACTCGCGTCCTTTGTCCTGATCATTTCCACATTCTGATTGTACATGATTAGAGAGTGATTGGATCATCTTGATCCGATTACGAAACGTACATGTTAACACAAGGTGTAAACGAGGCTAGTGATTGTGACGTGCACAGGTTATCTAGTATGTGCTGTATCCCTTCAAGTTCCATCCCTTGAAACTACTAACTATTTGAAAAAATATTTTTTATTATAGGGAATCTACAGGTAACTGCCAAAATAAAGGAAACACTTGAGTAAATGATGGATAAAAAGTATATTGAAAGCAGGTGCTTCCTCACAAGTGTGCTTCCTGAATTCATGATGCAATGAACATCCCATCATGCTTAGGGTCATGTATAAAAATGCACAGGCCATTCTTTTGGTTACCATGGCTATGCCTCCATGGGATGACAATGCCCCCATCCACAGGGCACGAGTGGTCACTGAATGGTTTGATGAGCATGACAACAATCTAAACCATATGCCAAGGCATCTCAGTCACCAGATCTCAACCCAATTGAAAACAATGTTTTCCCACCACCATCAACAAAACTCCAAATAGATGGAATTTCTCATGGAAGAACTGTGTCAGCATCCCTCCAACAGAGTTCCAGACACTTCTAGAATCTATACCAAGATGCATTGAAGCTGTTCTGACTGGTGTTTGTGTTTTCATTATTTTGGCAGTTACCTGTATAATAACAACACTATTTTAAAGATCTTCAAACAAGATTGAAGTATATTATACTTGGGACCATGATCTTTCAAACGGTAGTCATATTTGTATTTATTATTTCATATTAAAATCAATTCCCTACAGTAGGGTTAGGCATAGATGCAGATGGGCTGTGATGGGAGGACAGGTGTTCTGTTAATACACTTGGGAGGTTGGTTCTACAAAGAAAACATATGGTCGTTAAAACCTATTTATAACCTAAATATTATTGTCAATATCCACTGTGAGGATGTCAAAAAAGGCTACTAAAAACAGCGTCTATGTGCTTCTGAATATCTACAAGATGGGCTTGGAGAACAGTTAGGGATGTACCACTGAGCGATGGATTGGGGGGTGGAGTGTGGACTGGAGGGAGTGATGGACTGGAGGGGGTGGTCCACTTCGATAGGAGGGCGGAGGGTGTGTGTGGCTGTCCAGCATTGGCAACTCCACACTCCATCCTAAGGGGACTGAAATGTTTACCCCGGCCACATGTGTTCCACGGACACCCCCTCACACGTAAAAACCCTCCCACCCACGACAAATCTCCTCCCAGCGCTATCAAAACGAGTCCCTCCACATTGAAGGGTCTCTCCACCCACCCCGGTCCCAGCCCTCCCCTTTGCACGTTCCCAAGCCCACAATGTTCATCCAGGCAGGGAGTGGCCAGCGAAAAAGTTTAGCCCCATCTGTTGCTGAGCGATTTCTAAACCTCCCTCCTGTAATTTGCATTATGTTGTAAAGGATGTATGAAACATTGTATGATGTCTTTCGTTGTGAATGTGGCCTATTTTTGTTACTGTTGGGCTCGTCAACAACAATTTATTTAGGTCAGGTTTGTCAATGGCGCCTTTTCCGCCAAAAAACACTAGTCAACGTAGCCGCTAAAAGGTACAACCTACCATTTGTTGACCCCACCCAAATACCCGCCCATGACCACATCCCCATTGGTCAGCTCTTCCCATTTTAGAATAACTACAACTCTTGTTAGGTAGCGGTTAGTGTCACTCATACATGGGGTGCACTTGATTCAAGTTGCACGGTGTGGCATGCAGGCACTTCGGGAACAAGATTTACAGTCGTTCCACAGGTTTAAAAAAATAATAAATAATAATAATTTAAGCGCAAATATACAAGCCGATGTAGCTCAGTTACTAAATCAAACTCACACTTGCTCAACGTAGAAACCCCCCGGGAGGGAGGTCTAAGTTATGAAAGAAAACAGCATTTTCATTGGCCCACAACAACACAATTCGACATCTGATTGGATAAAAAAAAAAATCTCCTCCTTTCTCCTTCGTAGCAGAATCAGCATGTTTGGTTGAAGAGCAAAAAGTTGATGTCAACCTGAAAGAAGCCCGAGAAACTCCTCCCGTCTCGAAATTATGAGTGGTAGGTGAACTTTTTTCTTCTTCTCTCTTCTCCCCCCCTTTCACAAGTAGCTACAGTAGTTTTGTAAAAGTCTATGAAGCTAACTAATAGGTAGGTGATTGTTTATGGAGTAGGTAAAAGCTAGGCAAATCTGAAATGACAAGGTCTCAAACTCTTCAGCTCTAAAATGTTGATAAACCATTTATTGAATCTTAGCTAACGTTAACGAGCTAATGGTTAGCCAGTCACTTAGGATGGGGGGGGGGGAAAGTCGTATGAGATAGATTAGCTAGCTTTGCTAACAACTAGTTAAGGTTGGAAAACAATTTTAAACTCTTCGAATATCATGTCATTAGCTAGTCAGGCAGCTAACGTTAAGTTAGCTCTTGTGGTTGTGTAATTAAGACTCCACTAATCGTTCCCATGCTACCAGCTAGCTAATTTAGCTACTTTCTTTAGCCAGTTAGCAGCTGTTTTTTTACGGTTGTTTTTATTTTATTTTATTATATTGTTGTTGAAAAACTTACATAACTTAGTTTGCTTAGTTCGTGGTATTAGCAGTGTTTTTTAAAATTTTATCTCATGAATGTATCATAGTCGTGTCAGCTGTAATATCCTAGCTTGGTTTTGTTTAACTGGCAACTCATATCAGGTAGTTAGCTACTGTTAGCAGCTAATCCATTTGCAACGTTACATTCACAGACCAACAGGATGAAATGGCCGCGATGGTGGAAAGCGGTGGAGGCTTCCTTCAAAAGCGAAACACAAATACCGGACAAGTATGCTTGCCAGTCAAATAACATTACACATTCCCAGATAACGTGCATTCAATGTATTCCTCTGATGTTTGCTAGAGACGTGACCACCTTTCCTCCCCCCTCCTGACATGTAAACTAGCTAGAAAAGTAGCCAAGCATGAGACATTTTTTTATTTTTTATCTTAGCTAGCTATGGATAAATGCGTAGCTTAACTGTGGTCAGTGGTGGGAATGGGTTTTGATCAGTGTTGTTGATTTCTCACAAGCACATGTCACCGGGGTGGGGATATAGGCAGTCGTAGAGGTGGATGATCCCACACGGGGAGTTCCTGCCAGCCCCGTAACAGCAACTCGCACAGCCCATTTTGGCTGGCGTCGGAGGGGGTGGCTTCGGCTGAGTGAGCTAGTTTATAGGGCAAGATAAAGGTGTGGGTGGGTTGGGGGAGGGGAAGTTTAGCCCGCCGCTGCTCTTTAAAAAAAAAAATGTGATCCCACCCATTTGCCACTGGCGCTCCCCCATTTCCTCTCCCTTGGCTTGCCCTCTCACTCATGCCTGCTGCAGCACATACGCTGGAATGCTGTGTGTACTGTCACATTTCACTCTAGGTGTGATGTTAAAAACCATGGCAAATGTGACAAGAATTTTACATTATGTTAATTATTGTTTGTCTTTCACTGTGGTTTAATTTGTTTTAATTGAACTCTTTCAGACTAGATTTGGTTTCTCTTATGAACACCTTGAAAAGCAGATCACATTGTTACATCAAACAGAACCCCTTTGGTAACGTCTTGTGATGCTGTATCTTATTGATTAGATCCCCATTAGCTGTTGTACATGTAGGAGCTACTCTTCCTGCAAACAAGTTGTTGAGTTTTGTAAAAAAATAACGTTTTTTTTTTTGCAGGACTCCCAGCAGCCCTCTCCTTTAGCTCTGTTGGCAGCGACCTGTAGTAGAATCGACACCCCAGGCGAGAGTGACTCCGGCTCCGAACAACAGTTAGACCTAAGCCAAGCCCAGCTGACCCAGACAGCCAATGGGAGCTGGCAGATCATCCCTGTCAGTCTCGGTAGCTCCAGTGGTTCCAACACCATCACCACCGACTCCACTGGCATGGTCATGACCGCGGGCGACTCGGGGAAGAACAGGGGGCAACAGGTGTTGACGTCGGTCTCCAGTGGGCACCAGGGACAGCAGCAGTATGTGCTGTCCTCAGCTCCTTCTCTACAGGGCCAGCAGGTCCTCACCATGTCTGGGGGCCAGGTTGTGTCCATGCCCAACATCCATTACCAGGTGATCCCTCAGTTCCAGACGGTGGATGGCCAGCATCTACAGTTTGCCCAGGCAGGGGTGCAGCAGGACCCTAATGCAGCTGGGGCAGGGCAGTTCCAGCTAGTCTCCTCGCCTAACGGGGGTCAGCAGCTGGTTAGAACAGGGAGTGGAGGAAATATCCTAACCATGCCCGCCGGGGTCCTACAGCAAGCCATCCCCCTACAGAATCTAGGTCTGGGTAACAGCGTCCTGCAGAACAACCAGGGCCAGTTCCAGTTGGCTAATATGCCTGGTCTCCTAAATGGCAATATCACCCTCCTTCCGGTCAGTGCAGCTAGTGGGTCTGAAGGGGACGGAGGCTCTAACCAGCAGCTGATGCAGCAGGTAGTGTCAACCTCTGGCACATACTACACCAACTCAACCACCACCACCACTCAGACGGGCACCTCGTATGGAGGCATGACACAGCAGACTCAGAGCACCAATGGCTTCCAGAATTCTGGCGGCGGGATCCCCATCCAGCCAGATAACAGAGATCAGCCGCAGCAGATCCTCATTCAACCCCAGCAGCTCATCCAAGGAGGGACCTCCCTGCAGACAATCTCAGCTGGGGGACAGGTGTTCGCGACCCCAACGCTTACCCAGGATGCCCTGCAGAACCTGCAAATTCAGACCCTCCCCAACACCTCTCCCATCCTGCTGAGGACCGTCGGGCTCAACGGACAGGTGAGCTAGAAGGAGTTCTACTCAAGATTTTTCGGAATGTATTTGTTTAGTGCTGGCGCCCTAGTTACAGGCTCTGACTAGGTTATTATAAGATGATAACCAGTTCTCAGGTATAAACCCCTGGCCCTATAGCTTACATTTGTGATTTAGCACCTTTTCCCCCTTACTGTACCACCAACTAACTGAATGTTGCTCTGGCTGGAGTACCCCTGAAGTACCCCCTCTTGCAGTTTACCAGTAGGCCTATGGTCTCATGAGTCTTATCATAGTATCCCATGTGGATAGACTAGGTACCCTGGTTGGGAACCACTGACTTAGACACTCATGTCTTTCTCCTAATGATCCAATGTAACAATGATCTCTGTGCAGATGATGTATGATGTTTTAATTTCTGAATAGTTTGTGACGAAAGAAACCACTGATGCCAGAGAGAAAACAAAAGGGAATGTAAACTCATCTCAGTCCAACAGAATGGAAAATATAACTTAAATATGTCCGTTCCTAATCGATCAATACGGACTTCCTCGATCTGCTAATCAATTCCTCTACCTCATCCCTCCAGGTGAGCTGGCAGACCCTCCAGCTGCAGAGCCCAGCGGGGACCCAGATCACCCTGGCCCCCATGCAGGGTCTCTCTCAGCTGGGCCAGGCCCAGGGAGGTACCATGCAACTCCCTGGCCTGCACACCATCAACCTCAACACACTGCAGAACTCTGGTTTACAGATGCACCAGCTACAAGGAGTCCCCATCACCATCTCTAACACAGCTGGTACGTGTTCTGCTCAGGACTGAATTAACACTTATCCTATTGAATTTGAATTCGTCTTTTACTAACAGCCCATAGAAACGCATTGAGTAACGCATTCATAAATGAAACAAAGGACTGGTATAAATAAAGGTTTTTAAGTGTCTGTACTATGTCTAGGAGATGTGAGAAAGCTCAAGAAATTATGTGTGTACATATATGTATGTGTGTGTGTAACCCCTTATTTTTTTTGGGGGGGGGGCACCAAATTACCTCCATACTTCTGTTTTGTACGAGTCCTTCAGACGAGTCTCGTGACACTTGTGTAGGTCGTAGCGCACGATGGAGAACGCCATCATGTTCGCAAGAGTCTCTTTCCATCGATTGGTCATAATAGTTTTCGAAGCCAGCCCGTTCAGACACGGAGGGCCGACCTAGACGGATACGGTGGATTGAGACCCAGCCCATATCTTAAACTGACAGATTTTGCTGGAGGTTTTTAAAAAAAAATTTTTTTTATGTTACTTCGCTTGATGCATGAGTGGTCACAGTTGTAGACTTACCCGTATCTGCACTTTAATTGTTGTAATCCGAAGGTTTTCATTCAGTCGGTTTTGAATTATTTGATGTCAACAAACAAATGTAACTTGATGCCTGGAATGCGAAAGTAAGTGTTAAGTAAGCCAACTGGTTTGCCTTGTTCACGCTACATGGTGCTAGTATCTATATGGTGTGTGTTCAGAGTAACAGACGGGCATTGACTAAGCATTTCCTTTACTCCTCTGTGGGTCAGTGACAATCCGCTAGTAAGAGGTTTGTCTGGTCGGCTAGTAAGAGGTTTGTCTGGTCGGCTAGTAAGAGGTTTGTCTGGTCGGCTAGTAAGAGGTTTGTCTGGTCTGGTCGGCTAGTAAGAGGTTTGTCTGGTCGGCTAGTAAGAGGTTTGTCTGGTCGGCTAGTAAGAGGTTTGTCTGGTCGGCTAGTAAGAGGTTTGTCTGGTCGGCTAGTAAGAGGTTTGTCTGGTCGGCTAGTAAGAGGTTTGTCTGGTCCGGCAGTCGGTTGGAGTAGATGAGGGGGTGTAAAACACCCCACCCACCCTGTCAGTGTCTTATCCGGGCCCCCACAGACAGACAAACGTTATGTGGGCGTGTCCAAGTTTGCCCTGTTCCTACCAGCAGTTACATTTTATGGCTTGCCTATAGTTTTTCTATCCTGAAATTAGACATGAAATTCAACATGGATTTCCCCAATGTCTCAACCTGACCATACTGGTTGGACTTGTAATTTTAATTTGGGTAGGTAGGATAATAAGATGTTTAAACTGGTTTAGTCCCCACAGTACAATGACAGAATAATTAATCACATGCTATTGTATTTGGTCTGTTGACTGTCATGAGGTTCTCTTTATGCTAAGCAGTTCTCTTTATGCTAAGCAGTTCTCTTTATGCTAAGCAGTTCTCTTTATGCTAAGCAGTTCTCTTTATGCTAAGCAGTTTTCTGCACCCGCTAGGACATCTACTAAACTGTGTACGTGACCAATAAATGTTGATTTTACTTGAAGGTGATTTTGTATCTGTAATGCCCAATGGCTCTAGATACACACCTAAAACAATTGATTCGTCGCAGTAAGTTTTCATAGACGGGAAGACCAATGATGTTTGTAAACACTGAATATACTGTATGTTTATTGTAACGGCTGAAGTTCCTGTTTATTCCTCCACAGGAGACCAGGGTTTGCAGGCAGGGGGAGACAGTCTGGATGACGGCACAGTCATGGAGGAGGGAGACACGTCCCCTCAGCCTCAGAACCGCCGGACACGCAGGGAAGCCTGCACCTGTCCCTTCTGCAAGGACGGAGAGGCGAGGTACATAACATCTGAGTCTGTCAACACTTGCATTATGTTACCACCTGGAAGCCTTTCTCTTGATTTTACAATGATGTAGCCAGGAACCAGGTTATGTGGTTTATAACCAGGTTTCAGGAAGAACCACTGACACTATTGCTTATGACTCGTATGCACATACTTCTGTCTTGATCCTATTGGTCCCAATGTAACAATGACCTCTGTGCAGATTAGATTTTAATTTAGGAGTATTCCTGATGAATAAAAAATGCTGATGTCCAGAGAGAGGGGGAAAATAATAACAATGCAAGCTAATCGGAGAGAACGGTTGGGAAGTATATTTGAGCGGCATGACATGCAAAGACTGGGGACAATATTTCTGAAACTGCAGAAAAAGGTTGGTGGCACACATCTAATACCCTAGCAGAAAAATGACTTGTCAATTCCCCCTTTTCCTGTTCAGAGATCCCAATAAGAAGAAACAGCATATCTGTCACATGCCAGGTTGTGGGAAGGTGTACGGTAAGACATCTCACCTGAGAGCTCACCTTCGCTGGCACACTGGAGAACGACCCTTCGTCTGTGGCTGGTCCTTCTGTGGGAAGAAATTCACTCGCTCAGACGAACTGCAACGCCACAAGAGGACACACACAGGTGAGACAGCCAAGACCATTTTAAATGACATCTTTATTGATAAGTTATAACAGAGACGATGGTTGGTTTTTTTTAGCGACAAAACCGACGCGCGTAACTACGGAGCAAAACAGACTGGGTCGGTAACATGTAAACTATATATTTAATCTCCAATGTTTATTGAAAACAAAAATCAAGTTGCACATTAGGCACTTTTCTCTCTAATACGTTGGTTAGCTAGCTAATGTTAGCTGTGACGTCCATCAGAACGCCTCATAGCAAGACATGGTATCAAGAACAAGGTCAAACGAGCTGAAATCGGTCACTTAGGATTCCCCATATGGCAGTTTCTTGTCATTGTTGCCCGCTATCTGACCGTCCAGAATCACAACACATGGCCTTCTGCCCCATTTGAAGAGCCCGCATCATTTTCGTGACGTTGTCAGCTAACCTGGCTATGGAAGTTGTCAATTTAGCTCTCCCCGTACCCAGCCTCACCACACAAACAGAGCTGGAGGTGGTGTTGTGAATGTCCCCGTACCCAGCCTCACCACACAGAGCTGGAGGTGGTGTTGTGAATGTCCCCGTAGCCTCACCACACAGAGCTGGAGGTGGTGTTGTGAATGTCCCCGTGCCTCACCACACAAACAGAGCTGGAGGTGGTGTTGTGAATGTCCCCGTACCCAGCCTCACCACACAAACAGAGCTGGAGGTGGTGTTGTGAATGTCCCCGTACCCAGCCTCACCACACAAACAGAGCTGGAGGTGGTGTTGTGAATGTCCCCGTGTCACCACACAAACAGAGCTGGAGGTGGTGTTGTGAATGTCCCAGCCCCAGCCTCACCACACAAACAGAGCTGGAGGTGGTGTTGTGAATGGAGCCTCACCACACAAACAGAGCTGGAGGTGGTGTTGTGAATGTCCCCGTACCCAGCCTCACCACACAGAGCTGGAGGTGGTGTTGTGAATGTCCCCGAGCTGGACCCCCGTACACACAGAGCTGGAGGTGGTGTTGTGAATGTCCCCGTTTAGCTGGAGGTGGTGTTGTGAATGTCCCCGTACCCTCACACAAACAGAGCTGGAGGTGGTGTTGTGAATGTCCCCGTATCACCACACAAACAGAGCTGGAGGTGGTGTTGTGAATGTCCCGTACCCAGCCTCACCACACAAACAGAGCTGGAGGTGGTGTTGTGAATGTCCCAGCCTCACCACACAAACAGAGCTGGAGGTGGTGTTGTGAGCTGCCTCACCACACAAACAGAGCTGGAGGTGGTGTTGTGAATGTCCCGTACCCAGCCTCACCACACAAACAGAGCTGGAGGTGGTGTTGTGAATGTCCCCGTACCCAGCCTCACCACACAAACAGAGCTGGAGGTGGTGTTGTGAATGTCCCCGTACCCAGCCTCACCACACAAACAGAGCTGGAGGTGGTGTTGTGAATGTCACCGTACCCAGCCTCACCACACAGAGCTGGAGAGCTGGAGGTGGTGTTGTGAATGTCCCCGTACCCAGCCTCACCACACAGAGCTGGAGGTGGTGTTGTGAATGTCCCCGTAGCCTCACCACACAAACAGAGCTGGAGGTGGTGTTGTGAATGTCCACGTACCCAGCCTCACCACACAAACAGAGCTGGAGGTGGTGTTGTGAATGTCCCTGTACCCAGCCTCACCACACAAACAGAGCTGGAGGTGGTGTTGTGAATGTCACCGTGCCTCACCACACAGAGCTGGAGGTGGTGTTGTGAATGTCACCGTAATGGAGGTGGTGTTGTGAATGTCCCCGTACCCAGCCTCCAGCCTCAGCCTCACACACAAACAGAGCTGGAGGTGGTGTTGTGAATGTCCCCGTGGCCTCACCACACAAACAGAGCTGGAGGTGGTGTTGTGAATGTCCCCGTACCCAGCCTCACCACACAAACAGAGCTGGAGGTGGTGTTGTGAATGTCCCCGTACCCAGCCTCACCACACAGAGCTGGAGGTGGTGTTGTGAATGTCCCCATACCCAGCCTCACCACACAAACAGAGCTGGAGGTGGTGTTGTGAATGTCCCCGTATCACCACACAGAGCTGGAGGTGGTGTTGTGAATGTCCCCGTACCCAGCCTCACCACACAAACAGAGCTGGAGGTGGTGTTGTGAATGTCCCCGTACCCAGCCTCACCACACAAACAGAGCTGGAGGTGGTGTTGTGAATGTCCCCGTACCCAGCCTCACCACACAAGACTGGTTTGGATATATCCCTGACCAATATGGCTTTCATTTTCACCCCATTCTGAGACCACGTTTGAAACAGCCCCTCTAGTCATTTTAAAGCTGCAATATGTCACTTTTGTGCGACCTGGCCAATTTCACATAGAATAGTGAGTTGTAGATCTGTCTAGAATAGTGAGTTGTAGATCTGTCTAGAATAGTGAGTTGTAGATCTGCGCCATTTCTATGCTTCCTGTTTTTGTGTCTTTTTTTACTTTCGGTTTTGTACATCAGCTTCAAACAGCTGAAAAATATATTTTTAGTTATGGTTTAGAGGTTTAGATCAACTGATTCTCTACAATATACTGGTTTGTTTTTTTTGTCACACAAACTAAAATTAGGCTCGCTAACCAGGAAATAATGGAGTGATATCTGCATAGTGCATCTCTATGGTTGTTGCCTGTCACTGTTGACCTTGTGATGACTGGACGAGGAACAACTCTGGGGCCCTAGTTACAACCTCTGACTAGGTTATTATATGGTGATAACCAGGTCTCGGGAATAACCTTTGACCCTATTGCGTAATGATTTACAGTTTCAGTCATTTACAGACACTTCTGTCTTTCTCCTATTGGTCCCAACATAACACTGACCTCTGTGCAGATTAGGTATGTTTTTTTATTTCTGAATAATCATGATGAAAGAAACCACTGATGCCAGACATTTGTTCTGTTTTTGAAGGAGACATTTCTCCAGGTTACAAGAATAATCACTACTAACCTGTAACCTCTTCCTGCCTTCTAGGTGAGAAGAAGTTCACGTGTACGGAGTGTCCAAAGCGCTTCATGCGCAGCGACCACCTCTCCAAACACCTCAAGACCCACCTCAACAAGAAAGGAACCACCGGTGGCGCTGTGACCTCCGATAACTCCGCCCCTCAGTCGGGTGGAGGCGGAGCCACAGATGGCGGGGCCGGGGGTGTGGTCAATGACCAACACGCCCTCATTGCCATGGAGACACTGTCGCCCGAGGGCATCGCCCGATTGGCCAGCAGCGGCATCAACGTGATGCAGGTGGCTGACCTGCACTCCATCAACAGTAATGGATATTGATTACTGATTGGTTGATTGGATGTGGGGATCAGGATGGTAGTGGAGCAGCGGACATTGATCTATAAGGGCTATATGTGTCTAGATTATATACAGTAAGGGCTAATAATAGGAAGGGAGAGCTCTGTTTAGATATTTTTGAGAGCTGAGACAGGATCCAGGGAGTCCCTTCAGATACACTGCTATGGCGTATTTCCATGACCTTACCCATTTCATTGGCTGTGAGTCGGGTGGAGAGCAGTCTGGATGTTAGTTACCTAGATGTGATCGATAATGGAAGGGATTGAATGGTACTACTACAGTGGTTGTCCTAGTAACACATTCACAAAGGCACCTTCTCTGGAACACAATACAAATCCATCACTTCCAATCTCTATTTGTACATAACGCAGAAACGCACTACTGCTACTCAGAGTCCCCTCCCCCATGGCTAGGAGCCACCCCCTCTCTCAGGTCTCTTCTTGTCCAACCCCCCTCTGTCTGGGTATAGTACAGTATACACCAGGGATAACTTCAGTACTAGCTGGTTGAGTGGGTTGGGCCTTCGCCTGGTCTCTCACACCTTCTCTTGTCTCTAGCCCAGTATCACCGTTGGTTCTTTCTCATTGGAGGCCAGTGTGGATGGGGGAGGGGCTCATCGTTATTTGGTCACTAGTGACTTCTGGGGCCTGTTCAGGAGGATGTAACGTTACACAACGTTCAGATGGTGTAGAAAAAGGGAATCGGCTCTTTTTCTACTTGTATCTGCAGCGTTTGGCATGTTTCATGTCCCTGAATCCAGCCCAGACCCAGGAGCATTAATCAGCAGGGGACACACACACACACACAATCACCTACATGGGGTCCTGGTCAAAAGTAGTGTACTAAACAGGGACACAAATCTAAAATCGTCATGAAATATCTCCTTGTTTTTTGCCTTTTTATATGGTTATATAGGTACACATTCAAGCCATCCTGCTTTGATACGTTTATCATAGCAAAAAAAAGAACATTTGGGATAAGTCTTTTTGTATGTACATATGTTTTTTCCTTCTCTCATGTAAAGCTACGGAAATTCTTAGCATAGGAAGGATCAACTGAACTTTATATGGTTGCAAGAGATTGCCTTTCTGTTGTGAGTCTCTCATACACAATCAATCTTAAACTTCTATTCTAAACTTTTATATAAATGTAGATTTTGTTTAAACTATTTCAAGAAGTGTTCTGTCTATAGAATGAACTACATGTATTCAATACAGTCCAGTCCCAGTACATATGATTTGCTTCATACTCATTCTTTCTCTGCATTTGGATATCATTCTTCCTTGACTACTTTAACCCCGTTTTGTTTTTTTAAGTCGTCTTATTTCCAAATAATGCAAAAAAAAATAAATTTCAGCTAAAACCAAAAATCCATATTCTGTTTCAAGAGAACTGTGGAATGGAAGGTTTCGTCATCAGTTCTAGACAGTCAATATAACCTGGCTCTGGACCTGGTTGTATTACAGCCTAGGTTTTTGTATTAGGGTGCAAAAGACCGGCAACATTCCTAAGTTAATGAAATCTTGTTAAGTAATTCCTGCTTACGCAATCCCTTTTCCAGGAATTTCACTTTTCTGGAAAACCACATTTATACAACCGTACTTCTGTAACAGCATTGGCCTGCATGTTTTGGAAGAAAGTACTGATTTATTACGTAAGAACAGCATCATTAGGTTGTCTCAAACAGAAAGCCAGGGTCAATCAAACGTTAAGATTGACCTCGTCAGTTTCAGTAGTGTGGTCAGTCACAGATGTATTGCAGAAGACTGACTAGCCGGGGTTCTAAATGTGAATCAAATGGCGCCCTATTCCCTATGTAGTACTATGGGACCTGGTCAATAGTAGTGCACTAAAGGGAGTAGGGTGCCATTTTGGATACACATTTGAAGAGGGTTAAGTACTTAACTCCCTATTGACTTGATGCTTGATCAACTACAAGTTGTGGGAAATGTATTTGAGTGCATTGTTTCAGTATTTGATTTGTACTCCTATCCTTGCAACTTAGTTTTCAGACAAGTGCCCTTAATGTTTTTATTTCATTTTAAAAAAAGGGAGGTTTTTTTTTTTGAATGTTATTACTACAAATGCCAACAGCTGGATTAAAAATTATGAATACAAAAGTTGATCTGTTCTTTTAGATTTATGCTCCTATTGACTTGAGTTGGTCGAGCATGGCACTTGCAACGCCAGGATTGTGGGTTTGATGCCCGCTGGGGCCAACCATGCACATGTGCCTAAATTGCTTTGGATAAGTGTCTGCTAAATGGCATATTCTTTAAATCTGACGTGTCCGCCCCTTTAAGGACTAGTCAACTCAGATGCTAGTGAAGTGAACGACTAACATCAGACGCCGTCAAATCATTTATTTGAAAACATCTGATTAAAATCAACATTCATATCAAAAACAACAGAAACCATGTTAGAACATAAACCTCATCTGGATAGGTGCCAAACTTCTGTATTCCCGGACAAGTGATTTGCAACTGCTCCCCCTGGTGGTCAGATAAGGACATTGAGGCTCCCATTCAGATCCTCAGTCCTCATTTGTCAGTTTACTGTGAAGACTAGAAAAAAAATACAATGTCATAATTGCAATACGAGGGAAGAAAAACCCTTGCTATTCAAAACTACAATTGGCTGTACCCTAAAGTAGAGTATAAGAGGATGAATTTCAGGGGCCATATGTATGAAACTGATCCTAGATCAGCACTCGGAGGCTAGATGCACATGGCCCGACCTGAGGTAAGAGTGGACAGAAGCCCTGGTATTTTTTTTAAACAATTTATTTACAATGACAGCCTGACGCTGGGCCAATTTTACACTGCCCTACGGGACTTCCGATCATGGCCAGTTGTGATACAGCCCGGGATCAAACCCCGGGTCTGTAGTGACGCCTCATGCTGCGCCACTCAGGATCCTGAGCCAGAGAGAGTAAGGGTTCGGGGTAGAGCTGACCTGCTGAGGTAAGAGTGGACATCAGAGAAGCCTTGGAACTGAGCCAGAGGGAACAGGATTCCAGTTGGGCAGCGTCCGTCTCTGGCACGGCAGAAACTGCAGTTACATATGCCTCGACACGGTGGACACCGCCAGTCCTGCAGCAGGGGACAACAAGAATAGTTACATGAAAAATAAATACATTCTAACTTCAAGACTTTCATAACCTCCTAGAAAGTGTGAATGACTCATATACCCAATGCACCTGCAATAGGCTCTTGACAGAGTTCTTGCAAGCAGCTAGGCTCTAAAGGTCATGTTAATTCATTCGCATGCTACCATGTGGATAGTTAATGTAGCCATGAACAATGTAGGCTACTACCCACTGAACTACTTTCTACGAGCAGGGAGACTAAAGACTTTTTAAAAAATATTGATGAATCATTAGTGCTTTTTTTTTTTCTTCACACAACAGCTGAACCAAGCCAGGTCACATCAGGCGTTAACTGTGCTGGCCTGGTTATGCAACGGTGAGAAAATTAAATCAGAGCCAGCACAGTAAGATTTTGGTTGACATGAAAAGGGTATAAAGACAAGTGATGGAGTTCCTACCGGGTCGAGCAGGGCTTTCCTGACGTCCTCTCCGTATCGGTTCCTCAGACACGGGCCACAGAACTGTCCCACTATACCACGACACTCCTCACTACGGCAACACGTTTTGGTGTCAGTAGTCTTTTGGCGACACTGGTGACACGTTGAGCCCTGAGAATCAGACAGACGTCAAATCAACAAGAGACCGGAAAAATACATTTTTGATGCAAATTGGTCATTGAAAATAAGAATTTGTTCTTAACTGACTTGCCTAGTTAAATAAAGGTAAAATAAAATAAAATTTGTATCGTGCACAAGACAATACCCCTTCGACTTTGGTGAGACCTAACTTACTGTGGCTCTGTTGTACACCTTCTCTGTCGTGTGGTCTGCCACCAGCAGTAGCACATCCTCAGTGATCTCCTCCACAGGTCTTATGTTGTGAGGTTTGGCCTGTTTGGGACGCGGAGCACGCCTCTGCCTCGGATCACCACGTACCTGGAACAGAGAGTGGACCGCTCGTTGATAAATCTATTACCAGAACAAATCTCTATACATCACAAGCTACATTTCATACTATGTGAATCAAGAGGTTATTGTACCGTACTGGGGACACACAAAGCTGAACTTAACCAAGAAATACTGAGCTAGCTTGGTTACGGCATCCACCCTCGGTGCAGCACAGTTTGGGTTGGTATGATCGCGTCAAAAGGGTATTTGTTAACCTGCAATAGTTCCTCCTCCAGACTGAGCTCCAGCGCTCTCTCCTCCTGGGGGGCCTCCAAGCTCTCAGCCCCCCCCATGGAGCGGGTCCGTCTCTGGGAGGATCTGTTAGGGCTCGTCCTGGACTTCCCTACTGCGCCCTTGGAGCGGGGCGCTCGCTGCAGGGGAAATAGGAAGAGATCAAGGAGCAATGAAGCTGCACTAGCCAATAGAAAAGCTGAAGAAACCTGTGCTGGCCAATAGAAAAGCTGAAGAAACCTGTGCTGGCCAATAGAAAAGCTGAAGAAACCTGTGCTGGCCAATAGAAAAGCTGAAGAAACCTGTGCTGGCCAATAGAAAAGCTGAAGAAACCTGTGCTGACCAATAGAAAAGGTGTTGAAAGTTGAACAGCATCTATCCCACCCAATCTCCCTCACTCCACTGCATTCAATGCATACGCTCTAGGGACTTGAATATATTGAACATGCCCATCCATGGTGAGCAAGAAACATAGAATCAACTCACAGAGCCTTTCTCCTTTTTAAGATTGCCTTCTTTGTGACTCCTCAGCAGGGCAGCTCCTGGCATCTTATGCAGGTCTGCTATCAACTGAGCCAACTGCAGGAGACGGAGTTAAAACAAGGAATACACAGCATTAGTTGTACAGATAAACGTGACGTTATTTGATTGTCTCCTCTCGGGAGTGTGTGGTAATTTTACCAAAAGGCACGTTTACCATAGCTTTGTTAGCCTTGACGTTCTGGGCCCTCTTGGCCAGAAAAGATCCAGACTGTGCTAGATCAGCCTCAGAATCTGAACCTGACTGTTGTTTAACAGGCTGTGTTGCATCAGTCACCAGCTTCTCTTCAACTTCAAATCTGACTGTTCCCTTCTCAGCCTCCATCTTCCTCTCCTCTTCTTCTTCTTCACTGGAGTGAGGAGTTGGTGTGGCTAGCTTACGGGGGCGCAGTACCACACGTAATGTGAAGCGATGGGGTACAGGCTGTTTTATGGGGCTGCCTTTGAGATCCACTGGATTGCCACTGTCTGAACTCTGGTGGAAGACAGGGTAGATAGATGACATAAGAAAAAACAGTTGACAACCAAAATCTACCTGAATATTATCACGTTTTTGACAACCATATAGAACCACTGAATGAGAACAAGGTCCATACAAATCTGATTCCCTCCAAACAGTACATTTTGAAATTAGGCCTATTAATAAAGTAACTCGCTGGGGGTATAAATTAGGATTTTACAAGACCCGATTAAATAGCATAAACTCATTGACTGGATAATTTGTAAACAGGTGCAAAATAAATGCACAAAATTACACTTATAGCAAACCTTGTTATCACATAGATCACTTTCACAGTCGGAAAACCCATAGAACGTGCTGTCATTTTCCGAATCTTCTGTGAAAATCTCGGCGAGTTTATTGGAGAGCAAAGACAATCCCAAAACACCAGTCTAGAAGAAGTGGAACAGAAAACGATTCAAAATATCGACTATTTCAGTTAAACATTGTAACTAGAATCCATTTAGAGCAAAAGAAGACGAAACTAAGTTACATTGTCCATTTTGTCAATTGCGTTTGATTTCTTGTCAAAGGCGGCACTGAGAATCTTGGCTGTGTAGCCTATTGATCAGCCTAGCAAGGTAGCCTATCCAATTATTCAAATGCATCTTAATCAGGGTCGTGTTTATTAGGCACCAAACGGAAGAAAACGAACTGAAACAGAGAGGAACTACCTAGCATCCAATAAAAAATACGTTAATGTTTGTTTTCCGTTGCTAAATATTTTCCGTTGCTTGCTTTAATGAACATGACCCAATATTCATTCCACATATCCGACGTCCGAACAACTGGGAACTCGGGGAGAAAAAACGAGCTCCGAGACCGTATTTAGTTTATGTCAGGGACCATAAACTAAATATCGTTCCTTTAACATATCACATTGATGATGATTTGGAACGGGACAATTTTACTCTAACCTACTTATTTTCAACAGTACAGTCAAAAAAATATATTTATAACTAACCCAAGATAGTTAATCTGTGTCGTTTTCAGTGGGAGAAAATGAAGCATAGTGGGCAGAACCAAGCACGAGCTAGCGAGATCCTATTGGCACGTTGTAACATTTATTTGCATATTTCCGTTAGGGAACGCCTTCTCTGTGAAGTGCGCGTGTGCAGAATCTCATTTAGACCTTGTACTCCTTCTGAACAGCGCCCTTTTTTTTTTTTTTTTTTTTTTTTAAATGGTCAAAGAGTCAAATCTGTAAAATAATCTGTAAAACTGTGTTCGTAACAGATTCAAGTTTTTGGAACAGAAAAATGTATTGAGATCAGATGTTTCATCAATGAGAAAATTTGAAGAATGTCGGCCAGTTCCATCCTCTCCCACTACCCGCGACTGGACTTCCTCTCACCACCATATTTGGGGGGTGAGAAAACGTTCTAAACGGATGCTTCGACTTTATAGCTCCCGTGACGTATCTGAGTTACCCCTTCTGTCTGTGGTACGGTTGACAGAGATGAGGTAAGGGGGACATGGTGATGTCTATGAGGGGGCATGCAGGAGGAGAAGGAAACGTGCCACATCGATAAAGGTACTTACACTAACAAATTAAATACATTTATGTCAAACTATTTAAGATTGTGTGTAATTAGATACAATGACATGTAAACACAGTATATCGCACATACTTGTTATTTTAATAACTTTTTTAATAACCTAAAGTTACTTTAAGAAGAAAAAATCCTGGCTATAGGCTATTAATTGCAGACAAGTTGCTGCTATGCATTTGTTACTGAACAATTTAGTGTTTGTGTCCTCCTTATCAGCCAGTGTGTGCGTGTGCGTGTCTGTGTGTGCAGGTCACAGGTGTGTGATAGTGAAGGGGTGCTGGACTGCGTGGGAAACTCAGCTTCCATTCCCATCCCAGCTCACAGACATCAGACCTAGCCTACAGCCAGCTCACAGAGAGACAGAACAAATGTGGTTGTATTTAGTCATCTTTGGTAAGTTATGTTTTTATCAAATTTAATGACTGTGCTAATAATTTGAAGTTGACATGGAATTTGGGATACTTGACATTTTTATACATAATTCAAAATCATTGCAGAATTATTGATGTGACTATCAGTTGCCATTCACTGTTTGAATGTTTTCTATCTGAAGGCCTTGAAGTGTGTATGGTTTTGAAACACCAAGAATAATGTTTCTGTTGTGTACTTTGTGTATCACCAAAGACCTTAAAGTTTAGCCTACATACCTTTGCAGAAAGGAAAACGGATGAGAATATTTTGAAAGCAATTCTTATGGGAAAATTCTGAGGAATTTTCTCCGTTTTTATATAATTGTATACCTAGGTCTGTGGAACCAGTGTGAAATGGCTTGCTAGTTAGCGGGGCGAGCACTAATAGGGTTTCAATCGGTGATGTCACTCGCTCTGAGACTTGAAGTAGTTGTTTCCCTTTGCTCAGCAAGGGCGGTGGTTTTTATGGAGCGATGTGTCACGATGCTTTGTGGGAGGCAGCTGTTGATGTGTGCAGAGGGTCCCTGGTTCGAGCCCAGGTAGGGACGAGGAGAGGGACGGAAGCTAAACTGTTACACCTATTCCTGAATTTCAGTTTTTCCCTGATTTAACATCATTGAATCATTCTATTCTGTTTCGTTTCGTTCTGTTCTATTCTAGTCAAGTGAAATAATATTGTACGTGTTTCTATCTTAGTTAAATTATTACACACTGAGTGTACAAAACATTAGGAACACATTCCTAATATTGAGTTGCATGCCCTTTTGCCTTAAGAACAGCCTCAATTCGTCGGGGAATGGACTCTACAAGGTGTCGAAAGCGTTCTACAGGGATGCTGGCCCATGTTGACTCCAATGCCTCCCACAGTTGTGTCAAGTCATATACCCACCACTGCGACCTGTATGCTCTCATTGGCTGGCCCTCACTACATTCCGTCGCCAAACCCACTGGCTCCAGGTCATCTATAAGTCTTTGCTAGGTAAAGCCCCGCCTTATCTCAGCTCACTGGTCACCATAGCAACACCCACCCGTAGCACGCGCTCCAGCAGGTATAATGCACTGGTCATCCCCAAAGCCAACACCTTTGGCCACCTTTCCTTCCAGTTCTCTGCTGCCAATGACTGGAATGAATTGCAAAAATCTCAGAAGCTGGAGTCTTATATCGCCCTATCTAACTTTAAGCATCAGCTGTCTGAGCAGCTTACCTTATCTGTACCCGTACACAGCCAATCTTTAAATAGCACACCCAACTACCTCATCCCCATATTGTTACTTATCCTCTTGCTCTTTTGCACCCCAATATCTCTACTTGCACATCATCGTCTGCACATCCATCACTCCAATATTAATGCTAAATTGTAATTATTATTTTTTTTTACCTCTAGGGCCTATTTATTGCCTACCTCCCTACTCTTCTACATTTGCACACACTGTACATAGATTTTTATTTTCTTTTGTTTTATTGACTTTACGTTTGTTTATGTGTAACTCTGTGTTGTTGTTTTTGTCGCACTGATTTGCTTTATCTTGGCCAGGTCACAGTTGTAAATGAGAACTTGTTCTCAACTGGCCTACCTGGTTAAATAAAGGTGAAATAAAATAAATAAATATATAAAAGTTAGCTGGATGTCCCTTGGGTGGTGAACCGTTCTTGATACACACAGGAAACTGTTGAGGGAAAAACCCAGCAGCTTTGCAGTTCTTGACACAAAACGTGGCACCTTGCACCTACTACCATACCCCGTTCAAAGGCACTTAAATATTTTGTCTTGCCCATTCACCCTCTGAATGGCACACATACCCAATCCATTTCTCAAGGCTTAAAAGTCCTTCTTTAACCTGTCTCCTCCCCTTCATCTACACCGATTGAAGTGGATTTAACAAGTGACATCAATAAGGTTATCATAACTTCCACCTGGATTCACCTGGTCAGTCGATGTCATGGAAAGAGCAGGTGTTCCTAATGTTTTGTAAACTCGGTGCATCTTCCCTTTCTCGTACAGGATGTCTATCACTGTGTGTTCCTGCTCCAGCGGTGGAGCAGGGGAGGAGTTGTGTGTTCCTGACCAGTTCCCGTAACTCCAAGAAAATGGAGGAGGGTCACGTTAACGGTACAATCCAGTACTGTGCCCACACTAACTGCTGTGTCGGCTTCTTTCGTATTATCGAGGGCCAGCCAGTGGCAGAACTACAAGGTGATATTTATTTAGATTTTTTTACATTAAAAAAAATATTAACAAATATCAACTAACAAAAGAGGAATAGTCACATGCAAACAAGCATTCATACAAACTATTTACATGGCCAGGAATCCTAAACAAACAAATTATATTTATTAATCATACAACATGTTTGAATTGCCTTTTTGTTGTTCATTTTAGTTAAAGTAGTGCCATATTGTTTCAATTCATTTATAAAGTGAAAAAAGTTAGGTTTTGAATTAGACCACATTTTGAATTAGACCATTTGCATAGCTACAAAGTGTCAGTAATTGCATGGAGTGGAAACAAACGTTTTTTTGGTGAAAACGGGCCGATTTGCGACTGCTAATCAATCAACCAACCATCACTAACGTTAGCTATCATAGCTAAATTACCTGGGAAATGAATCAGCCACACATTCCACCCAGCGACCAACAATGGTGTTCACAGACGTATTCAACTAACCTTAATGCACCCAGGATATATCAGGAGTCGATCAGGAGTCAATCAGGAGTCAATATGTTTGAATGCACCCAGGATATATCAGGAGTCGATCAGGAGTCAATATGTTTGAATGCACCTAGGATATATCAGGAGTTGATCAGGAGTCGATCAGGAGTCAATATGTTTGAATGCACCCAGGATATATCAGGAGTCATTATGTTTGAATGCACCAAGGATATATCAGGAGTTGATCAGGAGTCGATCAGGAGTCAATATGTTTGAATGCACCTAGGATATATCAGGAGTTGATCAGGAGTCAATATGTTTGAATGCACCCAGGATATATCAGGAGTTGATCAGGAGTCATTATGTTTGAATGCACCAAGGATATATCAGGAGTTGATCAGGAGTCAATATGTTTGAATGCACCAAGGATATATCAAGAGTTGATCAGGAGTCGATCAGGAGTCAATATGTTTGAATGCACCCAGGATATATCAGGAGTTGATCAGGAGTCGATCAGGAGTCAATATGTTTGAATGCACCCAGGATATATCAGGAGTTGATCAGGAGTCGATCAGGAGTCAATATGTTTGAATGCACCTAGGATATATCAGGAGTTGATCAGGAGTCGATCAGGAGTCATTATGTTTGAATGCACCCAGGATATATCAGGAGTTGATCAGGAGTCGATCAGGAGTCAATATGTTTGAATGCACCCAGGATATATCAGGAGTTGACCAGGAGTTGACCAGGAGTCGATCAGGAGTCAATATGTTTGTTGGTACCCAGGATATATCAGGAGTCGATCAGTAGTCAATATGTTTGTTGGTACCCAGGATATATTAGGCGTTGATCAGAAGTGAATATGTTTGACTCTTTGTAGTTGCAGATCTACAACCAAAGAAAGAAATCCTTGTGACTCTACGAAGTGTCATCAACGACAGGGCAAAATATAGTCAAGAGGGAGTGTGATGTGAATATAGCCAAGATGGCGTGTGATGTGATGATGCGTCTAGGCCTTCCTCTGTCCCAACTTCCAGGACAAACCTATGAAGGTGCCGCAAGCATGGCTGGACTGCAGGGGGGTACAAGACATTTTAAGGACAGAACAACCCGCTGGCTATGTATTGTCACTGTGGTCCACACTGAGTGAACTTAGTTCCGCAGGCTGCCTGTGTAGCTTCTCCACTAGGAAGAGATTCAATGGGTCTGGTGCATGAATTGGGGGGGCTTCCTTAATCAATCTGGCAAGTTGATTTTACCAGGAAATCACAAAATCAAAGCATGGTTTCACCTCGTTGAAATCTGTCTGTCCCACCAGGTGGACTGTTCACACCCCTGCCATCTACTCAGTTCTCAGCCAGTATGGGTCAATTTTAATTTTAATTTTACTAAGCAAGTCAGTTAAGAACAAATTCTTATTTTCAATGACGGCCTAGGAACAGTGGGTTAACCCCCTGTTCAGGGGCAGAACGACAGATTTGTACCTTGTCAGCTTGGGGATTTGAACTTGCAACCTTCCGGTTACTAGACCAACACTCTAACCACTAGGCTACCCTGCTGCCCCAATGCTGACAGTCCTTGAAGAAATGGCACCACGCAGCTCATCTGACACTTCAACTAAGGCTAATGGTCTTGATGGAACATTTCTTAAAGGGAACACTGTGCTCGGCCTTGAAATGGCTGAAGACCTGATGGGGGATTTGTAGAGCCTGAACACCTCCCTGCAGCTTAGGAAACAGACCGTTTCAGGCAATGTTAGAGGCTGTGGACCATGTCAAAACAAGCATGCAGGACAAGCAAACAGAGGAGCACTGTGATGTCTTGTTCGCAAAAGCAAATGCTATGGCAACAAAGTTGGACCTACAACCTAGATGCTTCATATCCACAAACCAACAAAGCGTTACACCGGTCAGACTGCAGCCCCTATCCATCCGGATGCCCAGTCTTTGTACAGAGCCCAGTTCTACAACCCTTAGGACACAGTGAATACTCAGCCCCTATACATCCGGATGCCCAGTCTTTGTACAGAGCCCAGTTCTACAACCCTTAGGACACAGTGAATACTCAGCCCCTATACATCCGGATGCCCAGTCTTTGTACAGAGCCCAGTTCTACAACCCTTAGGACACAGTGAATACTCAGCCCATATACATCCGGATGCCCAGTCTTTGTACAGAGCCCAGTTCTACAACCCTTAGGACACAGTGAATACTCAGCCCATATCCATCCGGATGCCCAGTCTTTGTACAGAGCCCAGTTCTACAACCCTTAGGACACAGTGAATACTCAGCCCATATCCATCCGGATGCCCAGTCTTTGTACAGAGCCCAGTTCTACAACCCTTAGGACACAGTGAATACTCAGCCCATATCCATCCGGATGCCCAGTCTTTGTACAGAGCCCAGTTCTACAACCCTTAGGACACAGTGAATACTCAGCCCATATCCATCCGGATGCCCAGTCTTTGTACAGAGCCCAGTTCTACAACCCTTAGGACACAGTGAATACTCAGCCCATATCCATCCGGATGCCCAGTCTTTGTACAGAGCCCAGTTCTACAACCCTTAGGACACAGTGAATACTCAGCCCATATCCATCCGGATGCCCAGTCTTTGTACAGAGCCCAGTTCTACAACCCTTAGGACACAGTGAATACTCCATTCATACAGAGGTTTGATCAAGCTGGATTCCAGCTTGAAAATGTGTAGCTACGCGGAGACACGGACAAGGTGGTAGACCAGTATCCTGAATTGAATTCAAGACTACTGCAGGTGCAGCTGGCCTTGTTTTGGGGTTAATTACAAATAACAATTCTAGCTCAAATGTTGCTAACATTATTGGGGAAATGGTGCCAGAGGTGAGAGGTCTCTTCAGTCAGGTGGAAGCTTTAGTAAGGCGTCTGCTGGTCGTCCTTGCCTCCTCTGTAGAGGCTGAGAGGAGTTTTAGTGCTCTGAGGAGGCTGAAGACATGGCTTAGATCAGCCATGAGTCAAACAAGGCTGAATAATGTGGCCATGTGGCACGTGCACGAAGGAGAAACTGGACAGACTGGACCTTGAAGGAATATGCCAGTCTTTTATCGGTGTCAATGATAAACGCAAAAAGGCCTTTTGATCCTTTGCTTGAAGAATGGCAAGTCAAAACACATGTCATTGCCTGGAGAGGAGATGAGCGGAGCGGAGCGGAGAGCAGAGCAGAGGAGATGAGAGGAGAGGAGATGAGAGCAGAGCAGAGCAGAGGAGATGCGAGGAGATGAGATGAGAGGAGATGAGAGGAGATGAGAGGAGAGGAGAGGAGAGGAGAGGAGAGGAGAGGAGAGGAGAGGAGAGGAGAGGAGAGGAGAGGAGAGGAGAGGAGAGGAGAGGAGAGGAGAGGAGAGGAGAGGAGAGGAGAGGAGAGGAGAGGAGAGGAGAGGAGAGGAGATGAGAGGATAGGAGATAATAGGAGAGGAGAAGAGATGACTGGACAGAATAGGAGAGGAGGAGAGCAGAGGAAAGGAGAAGAGATGACTGGAGAGAATAGGAGAGGAGGAGAGCAGAGCAGAGGAGATGAGAGGATAGGAGAGTAGGAGAGAGGAGGAAAGGAGAAGAGATGACTGGAGAGAATAGGAGAGGAGGAGAGCAGAGGAAAGGAGATGAGAGGATAGGAGAGGAGGAGAGCAGAGGAAAGGAGAAGAGATGACTGGAGAGAATAGGAGAGGAGGAGAGCAGAGGAAAGGAGATGAGAGGATAGGAGAGGAGGAGAGCAGAGGAAAGGAGAAGAGATGACTGGAGAGCAGGGGAGAGGAGAGGAGAATACAGGACCAGAGGAGAGGAGGAGAGAGGGCTGGAGAGGAGAAGATAGGAGGAGAGGAGAGCAGAGCAAACACCCCTGCTACCCACCCAAGCTTACTTGTAGATAAAAACAACAATTTGCTAAACCTTGGCCACAATATCTGGACTTGTCTTCATATAACAATGCATATATTTCTGTTTATATGATTAGGGTTATGGTTGTACTTCATTTATTCCTCATCTCTGCCGTTAAATAAAATGAAACAAGAAAAGGTTAAAAAAAATACTATTATTAGATATTATTACCAAAAATGTAAATAAATAAAAAGGTTAGTGAATTTGTAAATATTTTAGAATGGCAGGAAATGAGTTTTCCCATGTTTATGTTGTTGACTCCATGGCTACGGCCTTGTGACAGATGTCCACAGACCCTTCATACACCAGACACAATTAGACCAGATACCAGATTTAAATTAAAGGCACAATGTGAAATTTCAACAGCATTTTTTCTGCCTCTTTGCTTGATAATCTGAGGAATGGGGCAGGCGAAATGTAAACCTCTCTCATTCATAAACAGTCCAAAATAAATCCAAATAGCCTAAAAGTGGCGTTTGTGTACACCTCTGTTAATCTGTCATTCTCTGTAGGTTGCAAAATGGTAGTCGGTGGCTGCCTAGATCCTACCTGCTTTACATCAACCACCCATTTAGACTACATTAGATGTGAGTGCAGCTCAAACCTCTGTAATGGCAACATCACGTGGAACGCAGAAGAGAAGCAACCTCAACTCAAACACTCATCTCACTCTACAGGTATGGATACTTTTTTGTTTACTCGTGATTAAAAAAACTATATAAACGCCTAATAGTGTTCATGTTAATGTGTGTTTGTGATTGCATCATATTCATTTCCTTTCTCGTCTGCCCATTCAACCTTGTGAGATCACTCCCTTTCCACTCCTCTTTTCTGTGTTCTGTTGTTTAACCTTGGAACCAAAGCCCAGCGTGTGAAGTCCCCGTCCCTTTCACTCCCTGTTCCTCTCTCCCCGTCCCCTCACTCCCTGTTCCTCACAGCCTGCACCCACGCAGTCACACAAACATCTACCCTGCTGCATAAAGACATAGCAAGGTGTCATCCATATACTGTATGCATTTATCACAATGGCGCCATGTACCGTAGGCATTACGAATGCAGATTTGACCTACTGCACATTTAAAAGCATGTACTTCATTCTGTTACTGTACTGTGTCTGCAGACATGGTCACGGCCACTGTGGTTGTCCTTGGGATGTTACTGTGTACCCTAGTGGTGGCAGTTAAATGCAGACATCGTTTCAGAGGTTACGGTAAGTTTATGTTTACACAAATATTAATTTGGTAACCTTCTCCAACATAATTTATCCCCTTTGATTTCAGCTTATTCTACATACACTGAACACAATTATAAATGCAACATGTCAAGTGTTGATCCTACGCTTCATGATTTGAAATAAAAGGTTTCTCTCGAATGTTGTGCCCAAAATGAGTTTACATCTCTGTTAGTGAGCGTTTCTCTTTTTCCAAGACGATACATCCACCTGACTGGTGTGGAATATCAAGAAGCTGATTAAAACAACATGATCGTTACACAGGTGCATCTTTTTTTCTGAGGACAATAAAAGGCCACTCTAAAATGTGCAGTTGTGTCACACAACACAGTGCTACAAATGTCTCAAGTTTTGAGGGAGCAGTGCCATTTGGCTGACTGCAGGAATGTCCACCAGAGCAGTTTTGAGGGAGCAGTGCCATTTGGCTGACTGCAGGAATGCCCACCAGAGCAGTTTTGAGGGAGCAGTGCCATTTGGCTGACTGCAGGAATGTCCACCAGAGCAGTTTTGAGGGAGAAGTGCCATTGGCTGACTGCAGGAATGTCCACCAGAGCAGTTTTGAGGGAGAAGTGCCATTGGCTGACTGCAGGAATGTCCACCAGAGCAGTTTTGAGGGAGAAGTGCCATTGGCTGACTGCAGGAATGTCCACCAGAGCAGTTTTGAGGGAGAAGTGCAATTGGCTGACTGCAGGAATGTCCACCAGAGCAGTTTTGAGGGAGCGTGCCATTTGGCTGACTGCAGGAATGTCCACCAGAGCAGTTTTGAGGGAGAAGTGCCATTGGCTGACTGCAGGAATGTCCACCAGAGCAGTTTTGAGGGAGAAGTGCCATTGGCTGACTGCAGGAATGTCCACCAGAGCTGTTTTGAGGGAGAAGTGCCATTTGGCTGACTGCAGGAATGTCCACCAGAGCAGTTTTGAGGGAGAAGTGCCATTGGCTGACTGCAGGAATGTCCACCAGAGCAGTTTTGAGGGAAAAGTGCCATTTGGCTGACTGCAGGAATGTCCACCAGAGCAGTTTTGAGGGAGAAGTGCCATTTGGCTGACTGCAGGAATGTCCACCAGAGCTGTTTTGAGGGAGAAGTGCCATTGGCTGACTGCAGGAATGTCCACCAGAGCATTTTTGAGGGAGAAGTGCCATTTGGCTGACTGCAGGAATGTCCACCAGAGCAGTTTTGAGGGAGAAGTGCCATTTGGCTGACTGCAGGAATGTCCACCAGAGCAGTTTTGAGGGAGAAGTGCCATTGGCTGACTGCAGGAATGTCCACCAGAGCAGTTTTGAGGGAGAAGTGCCATTTGGCTGACTGCAGGAATGTCCACCAGAGCAGTTTTGAGGGAGAAGTGCCATTGGCTGACTGCAGGAATGTCCACCAGAGCAGTTTTGAGGGAGCAGTGCCATTTGGCTGACTGCAGGAATGTCCACCAGAGCAGTTTTGAGGGAGCAGTGCCATTGGCTGACTGCAGGAATGTCCACCAGAGCAGTTTTGAGGGAGCAGTGCCATTGGCTGACTGCAGGAATGTCCACCAGAGCAGTTTTGAGGGAGAAGTGCCATTGGCTGACTGCAGGAATGTCCACCAGAGCAGTTTTGAGGGAGAAGTGCCATTTGGCTGACTGCAGGAATGTCCACCAGAGCAGTTTTGAGGGAGAAGTGCCATTGGCTGACTGCAGGAATGTCCACCAGAGCAGTTTTGAGGGAGAAGTGCCATTTGGCTGACTGCAGGAATGTCCACCAGAGCAGTTTTGAGGGAGCAGTGCCATTGGCTGACTGCAGGAATGTCCACCAGAGCTGTTTTGAGGGAGCAGTGCCATTGGCTGACTGCAGGAATGTCCACCAGAGCTGTTTTGAGGGAGCAGTGCCATTGGCTGACTGCAGGAATGTCCACCAGAGCAGTTTTGAGGGAGCAGTGCCATTGGCTGACTGCAGGAATGTCCACCAGAGCAGTTTTGAGGGAGCAGTGCCATTGGCTGACTGCAGGAATGTCCACCAGAGCAGTTTTGAGGGAGCAGTGCCATTGGCTGACTGCAGGAATGTCCACCAGAGCAGTTTTGAGTGAGAAGTGCCATTGGCTGACTGCAGGAATGTCCACCAGTTGCCGGAGAATTCAATTCTCTGCCTTTTAGTGATTTCGGCCTCAGAACCTCAGACCGTGTGTAACCACGCCAACCCAGGGCCACCACATCCAGCTTCTTCACCTGTGGGATTGTCTGAGACCAGCCTCCCGGACAGCTGATGAAACTGTGGGTTTGCACAACCCGAAGAATTTATACACAAACTGTCAGAAACCGTCTCAGGGAAGTGCATCAAGATCCTCGTCATCCTCACCAGGGTCTTAACCTGACTGTAGTTTGGCATCGTAAACCGACTTCAGTGGGCAAATGCTCACCTTCGATGGCCACTCTCGCACATTAGTGAAGTGGGCTCTTAACGGATGAATCCTGGTTTCAACTGTACCGAGCAGATGGCAGACAGTGTGTTTGGCGTCTTGTGGGCACGTGGTTTGTTGATGTCAACGTTGTGATTAGAGTTTCCCATGGTGGGGTTGTGGTATGGGCAGGTATAAGCTACGGACAATGAACACAATTGCATTTTATCGATGGCAATTTTAATGCACAGAGATACCGTGATGAGATCCTGAGGCCCATTGTCTTGCCATTCATCCGTCATCACCTCATGTTTCAGCATGATAACGCAAGGCCCCATGTCGCAAGGATCTGTACACAATTCCTGGAAGCTGAAAATATCCCAGTTTTTCCATGGCCTGCATACTCACTAGACATAACACCCATTGAGCATGTTTGGGATGCTCTGGATCGAGCTCCCAAACAAGCTTTGGATCGACATGTTCTAGTTCCCGCCAATATCCAGCAACTTCTCACAGCCGTTGAAGAGGAGTGGGACAACATTCCACAGGCCACAATCAACAGCCTGATAAACTCTATGTGAAGGAGATGTGTTGTGCTGCATGAGGCAAATGGTGGTCACACCAGATACTGGTTTTCTGATCCATCCTTTTTTTTTAAAGGCATCTGTGACCAACAGATGCATATCTGGATTCCCAGTCATGTGAAATCCATAGATTAACATTTTAGTCATTTTCATCATAATAGTTAAAATATATCCCTGGTATTTCCCATAAGTATATTAAATATATATTTGTTGTAGACTGCCACTAGAGTTTGATAAAACGCTCTTGTGGGTTGGGATTATCAAGAGTTAATGATATGTGGGATTTGGCCGAAATTACATTCACATGACTATTATGAATCATTCCATTAACCTACTAGCTAGATCCTCCCTCCCTCCCTCTCCCTCTCTCTACCTCCCTCCCTCCCACACGCTGTCCTCTTTTGTTCACTGACCTTGGTTTTTCCTCAGACCACTTTTCACTGCTGTTGCATTTCAGTCTTTCATTTATTTTTTCAATCTCGTGATTTCTTATCTTCCTTTTGAGTCATTCCTGGCTGACTGGCTAACTGACTGGCTGGCTGACTGGCTGACTGGCTAACTGACTGGCTAGCTGGCTGACTGGCTGACTGGCTAACTGACTGGCTGGCTGACTGGCTGACTGGCTAACTGACTGGCTAACTGACTGACTCGCTGACTGGCTGACTGGCTAACTGACAGGCTGGCCGACTGACTGACTGGCTGGCTGACTGGCTGACTGACTGGCTGACTGACTGACTGGCTGACTGACTCGCTGACTGACTCGCTGACTGACTGACTCGCTGACTGGCTAACTGGCTGACTGGCTGGCTGGCTGACTGACTGACTGACTGACTGGCTGGCTGGCTGGCTGGCTGGATGGCTGGCTGGATGACTGGCTGGCTGAATGGCTGACTGGCTGGCTGGATGATTGGCTGGCTAACTGACTGGCTAACTGACTGGCTGGCTGACTTGATGACTGGCTGGCTGACTGAATTGCTGACTGACTGGCTGACTGACTGACTGACTGACTTAATGGCTGACTGACTGGCTGGCTGAGTTAATGACTTGCTGGCTGACTGAATTGCTGACTGACTGACTGGCTGGCTGACTTAATGGCTGGCTGGCTGATTTAATGGCTGGCTGACTTAATGGCTGGCTGACTGACTGACTGGCTGACTTAATGACTGGCTGGCTGACTGAATTGCTGACTGACTGGCTGACTGGCTGCCTGAATGGCTGCCTGAATGGCTGACTGACTGGCTGACTGAATGGCTGACTGAATGGCTGGCTGGCTGACTGAATTGCTGACTGACTGGCTGACTGGCTGACTGAATGGCTGCCTGAATGGCTGACTGACTGGCTGACTGAATGGCTGACTGAATGGCTGACTGACTGGCTGACTGAATGGCTGACTGAATGGCTGACTGACTGGCTGCCTGAATGGCTGACTTAATGGCTGGCTGGCTGATTTAATGGCTGGCTGACTTAATGGCTGGCTGACTGACTGACTGGCTGACTTAATGACTGGCTGGCTGACTGAATTGCTGACTGACTGGCTGACTGGCTGACTGAATGGCTGACTGAATGGCTGACTGAATGGCTGACTGAATGGCTGACTGACTGGCTGACTGAATGGCTGACTGAATGGCTGACTGACTGGCTGCCTGAATGGCTGACTGAATGGCTGACTGACTGGCTGACTGAATGGCTGACTGACTGACTGACTGACTGGCTGACTGACTGGCTGACTGACTGACTGAATGGCTGCCTGAATGGCTGACTGACTGGCTGACTGAATGGCTGACTGAATGGCTGACTGACTGGCTGACTGACTGGCTGACTGAATGGCTGACTGAATGGCTGACTGAATGGCTGACTGACTGGCTGCCTGAATGGCTGACTGAATGGCTGACTGAATGGCTGACTGACTGGCTGACTGAATGGCTGACTGAATGGCTGACTGACTGACTGGCTGGCTGACTGGCTGACTGACTGGCTGACTGACTGGCTGACTGACTGACTGACTGACTGAATGGCTGACTGAATGGCTGACTGAATGGCTGACTGACTGGCTGACTGGCTGACTGACTGACTGAATGGCTGACTGACTGGCTGACTGGCTGACTGACTGGCTGACTGAATGGCTGACTGGCTGACTGGCTGACTGACTGGCTGACTGAATGGCTGACTGGCTGACTGACTGGCTGACTGAATGGCTGGCTGACTAACTGGCTGACTGACTGACTGGCTGACTGACTGACTGGCTGACTGACCACCTGCACGCCCCAACACTAATGCAACACTGTATCAGTAAGTCACATTGTCTCAAATGTCGGAGTCTATTTGTTTATATTGTACTTTACCATAGGGTGAATCCTAACCTCCCGAAGAATCAAACAGTTACTTAGTTATGCACTGATGTCAATGGGAGACTAAGTGAAAATGCGACCCTATCCTAAATTAGGATACACCCGTGCATTAACAGTAAATGGCTGAACATGAATTCTCTCCACCCGCCTCTTAGATGACAAGCAGCATCTATCTTTGCCAGAGGAATCTCTGACCTCACTGTGCTCATGCCACATATCAAAACAGTCTGATATGGACCTGACCAGCATGGAACTACAACAGGAAAGTATTCACGTAGGTCGCTGGACATTGTAGGCATTCTGTGAACCTCTTCTCATTTCAGATTGATTCACATTGATTTATTGATATTTCAGATTGTGGGTAGTGGTCACTTTGCGTCGGTGTGGCAGGGAAGTTACCAAGGGACTACGGTGGCTGTGAAGGTGTTCCCCACCTGGTGCAGACAGGAGTTCACAGTGGAGAGGGAAGTGTACGGACTACCACACCTGGTGCATGCTGGGATTGCTCACTTCCTGGGAGCTGGCAGGAAGTCAGATAGCGGAGACTGTGTCCTGCTCCTGGAGCTAGCCACATGCGTGAGTAACACTGTTTACACAGAGAGACAACATTAAATACCTCTTATAAGATGTGAAGGTTCATACATGCTTATTACAACAAGTTATAAAGCCTTATAACCAGATGCTTTAATACGTAGTGTTACCATAGTAATTGTCTGATTCTCTAGCTTGGTTTGACGTAAAGCCTCATTCTGCTTACTGTCCAAAGTTCCCATGCCAGGCTTCATGTTTATTGATTGTTTATATACTGATGTATGTTACGGTCATTTTAACTAGATAACCACACGAACGTGACACAAGGAAAAACTCTTGACTTGTCGGCCTATCCAGGGCTCTCTCAGTTCCTTCCTGTCCAAGAACAGCAGTGACTGGACGACAACACTGAAGCTGGCCCAGTCTCTGTCTGAGGGACTGGCTTACCTCCATTCTGACTTCCACAGGCATGGTATGTATGGGCCATCATCATCAACATCATCATCATTATTAGAAATCATCAACATCATCGTTATTGTTATCATCATTATTGTCATTATCATTATCATCATCGACATCATTATTATTATCATCATAATCAACATCATCACCATTATTATAATCAACATCATTATCAACATCAACATCATTATTATTATTATTATTATAATCATCATTATCATCATAATCATCAGCATTATCATCATCATAATCATCAGCCTTATCATCATAATCAACATCATTATCATCATCGACATCATCATTATTATTATTATAATCACCATTATTATCATCATCATCATCATTATTATTATAATCACCATCATCATCATCATCAATCAATCAAATGTATTTATATAGCCCTTCATACATCAGCTGATGTCTCAAAGTGTTGTACAGAATCCCAACCTAAAACCCCAAACAGCAAGCAATGCAGGTGTAGAAGCACGGTGGCTAGGAAAAACTCTCTAGAAAGGCAGGAACCCAGGAAGAACCAGGCTCTGAGGGGTGGCCAGTCCTCCTCTGGCTGTGCTTGGTAGAGAGGAACCAGGCTCTGAGAGGTGGCCAGTCCTCTTCTGGCTGTGCTGGGTAGAGAGGAACCAGGCTCTGAGGGGTGGCCAGTCCTCTTCTAGCTGTACTGGGTGGAGAGGAACCAGGCTCTGAGGGGTGGCCTGTCCTCTTCTGGCTGTGCCAGGTGGAGATTGTAACAGTACATGGCCATTAAGGCCAGATCGTTCTTCAAGATGTTTAAACATTCATAGATGACCAGCAGGGTCAAATAATAATCACAGTGGTTGTAGAGGGTGCAACAGGTCAGCACCTTAGGAGTAAACATCAGTAGGCTTCAGAGGTCGAGACAGCAGGTCAGGTAGAGAGAGAGAGGGGGGAGGGGTCGAAAAACAGCAGGTCCGGGACAAAGTAGCACTTCCTGTGAACAGGTCAGGGTTCCATAGCCACAGGCAGAACAGCAGAAACTGAATCAGCAGCACGACCAGGTGGACTGGGGTGGGGACAGCCAGGAGTCTTCAGGTCAGGTAGTCCTGAGGCATAGTCCTCGGGCTCAGGTCCTCTGGGTTGAGGCAGAGAGAGAGGTGGGAGAATTAGAGGGAGCATACATAAGATCACACAGGACACGAGATAAGACAGGAGAATTACACCAGATAGGACTTACTGACACTAGCCCCCCAGCACATAGACTATTCCAACATAGATACTGGAGATTGAGACGGGGGGGGTCAGGGGACCCTGTGGCCTTGTCCGACGATACCCCCGTACAGGGCCAACCAGGCAGGATATAACCCCACCCACTTTTCCATAGCACAGCCCTCACACCACTAGAGGGATATCTTCAACCACCAACCTACTACCCTGAGACATGGCCCACCAAGATCTCCCCCGCACGAGCCCGAAGGGGAGAAAAACTCGATAGGAAGATCACGTCAGTGACTCAAACCACTCAAGTCGAGTATAGCACGACGTGGTGCACCCCTCCTAGGGACGGCATGGGAGAGCAGAGGTGGAAAAAGTACCCAATTGTCATACTTGAGTAAAAGTAAAGATACATTAATAGAAAATGACTCAAGTAAAAGTGAAAGTTAAATACTACTTGAGTAAAAGTCTAAAAGTATTTGGTTTTAAATATACTTAAGTAAATGGAATTGCTAAAATGTACTTAAGTGTCAAAGTCAAAGTAAAAGTATAAATCATTTAAAATTCCTTATATTAAGCAAACCAGATGGCACAATTGTATTTTTTATTTATTTATTTACTGATAGCCAGGGGCACACCTCCAGATCAGAGGCAGTAGGGATGACGAGGGATGTTCTCTGTTTAGTGAGTCCGTCAGATCAGAGGCAGTAGAGATGACCAGGGATGTTCTCTGTTTAGTGAGTCGGTCAGATCAGAGCCGGTAGGGATGACGAGGGATGTTCTCTGTTTAGTGAGTCCGTCAGATCAGAGGCAGTAGAGATGACCAGGGATGTTCTCTGTTTAGTGAGTCGGTCAGATCAGAGCCGGTAGGGATGACGAGGGATGTTCTCTTGATAAGTGCGTGAATTAGACCATTTTCCTGTCAAAATGTAACGAGTACTTTTATGTGTGTCAGGGAAAATGTTTGGACTAAAAAGTACATTATTGTATTTAGGAATGTAGCGGAGTAAAAGTTGCCAAAATATAAATAGTAAAGTAAAGTACAGATACCCCCAAAAAACGACTTAAGTAGTACTTTAAAGTATTTTTACTTAAGTACTTATCCCCACTGTGGGAGATCACTAGTAAGCCAGTGACTCAGTCCCTGTAAAGGGTCAAAGGAAGAGAATCCCAGTGGAGAGAGTGGAGCCGGCCAGGCAGAGAGTGGAGCCGGCCAGGCAGAGAGTGGAGCCGGCCAGGCAGAGAGTGGAGCCGGCCAGGCAGAGAGTGGAGCCGGCCAGGCAGAGAGTGGAGCCGGCCAGGCAGACAGTGGAGCCGGCCAGGCAGAGAGTGGAGCCGGCCAGGCAGAGAGTGGAGCCGGCCAGGCAGAGAGTGGAGCCGGCCAGGCAGAGAGGGAGCAGGCCAGGCAGACAGTGGAGCCGGCCAGGCAGAGAGTGGAGCCGGCCAGGCAGACAGTGGAGCCGGCCAGGCAGAGAGTGGAGCCGGCCAGGCAGAGAGTGGAGCCGGCCAGGCAGACAGTGGAGCCGGCCAGGCAGAGAGTGGAGCCGGCCAGGCAGAGAGTGGAGCCGGCCAGGCAGAGAGGGGAGCCGGCCAGGCAGAGACAGCAAGGATGGTTCGTCGCTCCAGTGCCTGTTCACCTTCACACTCCTGGGCCAGACTACACTCAATCATAGGACCTACTGAAGAGATGAGTCTTCAATAAAGACTTAAAGGTTGAGACCGAGTCTGTGTCTCTCATATGGATAGGCAGACCGTTCCATAAAAATGGAGCTCTATAGGAGAAAGCCCTGCCTCCAGCTGTTTGCGTAGAAATTCTAGGGACAGTAAGGAGGCCTGCGTCTTGTGACCGTAGCGTTCGTGTAGGTATGTACGGCAGGACCAAATCAGAGAGATAGGTAGGAGCAAGCCCATGTAATGCTTTGTAGGTTAGCAGTAAAACCTTGAAATCAGCCCTTGCTTTGACAGGAAGCCAGTGTAGAGAGGCTAGCACTGGAGTAATATGATCACATTTTGTGGTTCTAGTCAAGATTCTAGCAGCCGTATTTAGCACTAACTGAAGTTTATTTAGTGCTTTATCCGGGTAGCCGGAAAGTAGAGCATTCCAGTAGTCTAACCTAGAAGTGACAAAAGCGTGGATTAGCTTTTCTGCATCATATGTGGACCTCACAGTTTAGACAACATACCGGGAAAAAGCTCCAAAGCCCCACTGCAGTTTCTCCTGCCCAGGAAGACCTTCTCCTGCTCTCACCATGTGGTCAGGAATAACGCCTGACCCCAATCCTATATGTCCTTTGTCAGTGGCTGTACAGTGTGTGTTTGTGTGTGTCTGATGTCTGTGTTCTCAGGGGTGCACAAGCCAGCGGTGGCCCACAGAGATCTCAGTAGTAACAACGTGCTAGTGAGGGACGATGGTACCTGTGTCCTGTGTGACTTTGGCTCTTCCACCATCCTGCGCTCATGCGCCGGTCCACACAGCTGGCAGCGCTACATGGTTAACGTACAGGTGGGCCTGTCTTTCCCCCAACCCCGGGCTCCCTTCTACTTCTTTAGGATGTTTTGTCAGTTTATTGAACATATAGAGAGAGTGACAGAGATAGATTCTATCCCTCCTATCAAAACAATGCTGGTATATAATGCCAGAGGCTGTGGCCCTTAACTGCTACACCACCCAGTCTCTCATTTTATTAATAGCAACAACATGTTTTCAAATCAAATCAAATGTATTTGTCACATACACATGGTTAGTTAATACGAGTGTAGCGAAATGCTTGTGCTTCTAGTTCCGACAATGCAGTAATAACCAACGAGTAATCTAGCTAACAATTCCAAAACGACTACCTTATAGACACAAGTGTAAAGGGATAAAGAATATGTACATAAAGATATATGAATGAGTGATGGTACAGAACGGCATAGGCAAGATGCAGTAGATGGTATCGAGTACAGTACATACATATGAGATGAGTATGTAAACAAAGTGGCATAGTTAAAGTGGCTAGTGATACATGTATTACATAAGGATGCAGTCGATGATATAGAGTACAGTATCAACGTATGCATATGAGATGAGTAATGTAGGGTATGTAAACAAAGTGGCATAGTTTAAAGTGGCTAGTGATATAGTATATAGAGTACAGTATATAGAGTACAGTATATAGAGTACAGTATATAGAGTACAGTATATAGAGTGCAGTATATAGAGTGCAGTATATAGAGTACAGTATATAGAGTACAGTATATACAGTGCAGTATATAGAGTGCAGTATATAGAGTGCAGTATATAGAGTACAGTATATAGAGTACAGTATATAGAGTACTGTAAATAGAGTGCAGTATATAGAGTACAGTATATAGAGTATAGTATATACAGTATATAGAGTGCAATATATACAGTACAGTATATAGAGTACAGTATATAGCAGTATATACAGTACAGTATATACAGTACAGTATATACAGTACAGTATATAGAGTACAGTATATACAGTACAATATATAGAGTACAGTATATAGAGTACAGTATATAGAGTATAGTATATAGAGTACAGTATATAGAGTACAGTATATAGAGTACAGTATATAGAGTATAGTATATAGAGTACAGTATATAGAGTACAGTATATAGAGTACAGTATATAGAGTACAGTATACAGAGTACAGTATATAGAGTGCAGTATATAGAGTGCAGTATATAGAGTGCAGTATATAGAGTGCAGTATATAGAGTACAGTATATAGAGTACAGTATACAGAGTGCAGTATATAGAGTGCAGTATATAGAGTATAGTATATAGAGTGCAGTATATAGAGTGCAGTATATAGAGTGCAGTATATAGAGTGCAGTATATAGAGTGCAGTATATAGAGTGCAGTATATAGAGTGCAGTATATAGAGTGCAGTATATAGAGTACAGTATATAGAGTACAGTATATAGAGTATAGTAAATAGAGTGCAGTATATAGAGTACAGTATATAGAGTATAGTATATACAGTATATAGAGTGCAATATATACAGTACAGTATATAGAGTACAGTATATAGAGTACAGTATATACAGTACAGTATATACAGTACAGTATATACAGTACAGTATATAGAGTACAGTATATAGAGTACAGTATATAGAGTACAGTATATAGAGTACAGTATATAGAGTACAGTATATAGAGTACAGTATATAGAGTACAGTATATAGAGTACAGTATATAGAGTACAGTATATAGAGTACAGTATATAGAGTACAGTATATACAGTACAGTATATAGAGTACAGTATATAGAGTACAGTATATAGAGTACAGTATATAGAGTACAGTATATAGAGTATAGTATATAGAGTACAGTATATAGAGTACAGTATATAGAGTACAGTATATAGAGTACAGTATATAGAGTACAGTATATAGAGTACAGTATATAGAGTACAGTATATAGAGTGCAGTATATAGAGTGCAGTATATAGAGTACAGTATATAGAGTACAGTATATAGAGTATAGTATATAGAGTGCAGTATATAGAGTGCAGTATATAGAGTACAGTATATAGAGTGCAGTATATAGAGTACAGTATATAGAGTACAGTATATAGAGTACAGTATATAGAGTACAGTACATAGAGTACAGTACATAGAGTACAGTATATAGAGTACAGTATATAGAGTACAGTATATAGAGTACAGTGTATAGAGTACCATATATAGTACAGTATATAGAGTACAGTATATAGAGTACAGTATATAGAGTACAGTATATAGAGTACAGTATATAGAGTGCAGTATATAGAGTACAGTATATAGAGTACAGTATATAGAGTACAGTATATAGAGTACAGTATATAGAGTACAGTATATAGAGTACAGTGTATAGAGTACCATATATAGAGTACAGTATATAGAGTACAGTATATAGAGTACAGTATATAGAGTACAGTATATAGAGTACAGTATATAGAGTACAGTGTATATACCATATATAGAGTACAGTATATAGAGTACAGTATATAGAGTGCAGTATATAGAGTATAGTATATAGAGTACAGTATATAGAGTACAGTATATAGAGTACAGTACATAGAGTACAGTATATAGAGTACAGTATATAGAGTACAGTATATAGAGTACAGTACATAGAGTACAGTACATAGAGTACAGTATATAGAGTACAGTATATAGAGTACAGTGTATAGAGTACAGTGTATAGAGTACCATATATAGAGTACAGTATATAGAGTACAGTATATAGAGTACAGTATATAGAGTACAGTATATAGAGTACAGTATATAGAGTGCAGTATATAGAGTACAGTATATAGAGTACCATATATAGAGTACAGTATATAGAGTGCAGTATATAGAGTGCAGTATATAGAGTACAGTATATAGAGTACAGTATATAGAGTACAGTATATAGAGTACCATATATAGAGTACAGTATATAGAGTACAGTATATAGAGTACAGTGTATAGAGTACCATATATAGAGTACAGTATATAGAGTACAGTATATAGAGTACAGTATATAGAGTACAGTATATAGAGTACAGTATATAGAGTACAGTATATAGAGTACAGTACATAGAGTACAGTATATAGAGTACAGTATATAGAGTACAGTATATAGAGTACAGTACATACATATGCAGTGGGGCAAAGAAGTTTTTAGCCAGTCTCTGATTTTAATAGCAACAACATGTTTTTCATAGGCAACTTCTGTTTCTACTCTCTCCCTAGGCCAGCGTCCAGGCAGTGAGATGATGGTGTTGTTGTTATTGTTGATAATGATGTTGTCGTTGCAGTAGATCATACACACAGTGTTCAGTTTAGTTCAACCTTTCTCCTCTCCATCTACAGAGCCAGGTGGGGACGTTGTGCTATATGGCCCCCGAGCTCCTGGATGGCTGTGTGAACCTGAGCAGTGGCTGGTGTCTCATACAGGGAGACGTCTACTCCTTAGGAACGCTGCTTTGGGAGCTGCTGATGCGCTGCTCAGACCTTTTCATAGGTAGGCTATATATCAAACCGGGGGGGGGTTCAAAATTGTATTTTAAATATTTATTGAGCGTTTCCTTGAGCCTTCCTGGAGTGCCAGGTTGGCTGTGTTTGCACTTTTGGGACTATGGCATCTCTTCCGTTGCTAGTTAGTTAATTAATTAATTATGTTTCACTGTTAGCTAGCCAAGCGCATGTAAGATTTGGTTCTGAGATAATTCAATCTCTTAAGAGTTCTCAGTGTTTATCATAATCATTGGGTTACCCTAAGGTTACCCTAAGGTTATCCTAAGCTCACTTGTGGTCTCAAAGTGCACTGCCCACCAAATGTTTGTCAGTGGGAGACTACCTCCTAACCCTAACACTAACCCTCTGCCTGTGTCTCCCCCTGCAGTCTGCCCGGTGTCAGATCAAACTGTCTTATGAAGAGTTACATCGCCAACCCTAACACTAACCCTAACCTCTGTCTCCGCCTGCAGGCTGCCCAGTGCCAGAACACAGACTGCCTTATGAAGAGGAGCTAGGGGCCAGTCCTTCTTTAGAGCAGCTCATAGTCCATGTATCCGAGAGAAGGGAACGTCCTTCAGTACCCAAACACTGGCAACAGGTAGGTTATTTCTCTAGGAACTACTCAGTTTCAAGTATTTGTCTGACCTGACTGAGTTACTAGAAGATAGTAAACAGGTTATTACTGTCTAACTACTGTTGTTGTATGAAGAATTAGAGGTGATGACTGTCTACCTTGGGGGGGGGGGGCGCGAGTTTCCCCAAAACATAAAGATTAACTTTAGCTCAAAGACCACCTGGAAATAATGACAATTAGGTGAAGCATGTTACACTATGTTTTTAGGAAACTGATTAATATGGGTTGTCTGTTGCAGGGCTTGCATGACATTCTGTTGGACAGTTGGGACCATGACTCAGATGCCAGACTGACAGCCCAGTGTGCCAGGGACAGACTAGTGTCTCTACCCCCCTGTTGCTCCATATGATATATATATATATATATATATAATATACAGTACAGTATATATATATATATATATATATATATATATATATATATATATATATATATATATATATATATATATATACAGTACAGTATAGTATATATATATATATATATATATATATATATATATATATATATATATATATATATATATATATATATATATATATAATATAAAATATGATATTTATATATATATATATATATATATATATATATATATATATATATATATATATATATATATATATATATATATAAATATCATATTTTGGGTTATGTAATTATTCCTTAGTCTAGGACCAGACTGACAGCTCAGTGTGCCAGTCTCTACTCTCATGTTGACGTGTGTGTGATATTCTACTGTATTATATTCTATACTATTCTCTTGTATTCTCTTGTATTCTCTTGTATTCTATTCTATTCTATACTTAGTCACCTCATTATTGTCACTGTCACAGTTGGAATAGATGTGTCTGCTTGCTATTTCATTGACTTACACATTTCCTACATCTTTTAGGTTTATTTTACCTAATGTTTGTGTATGCAGAAAGTGTACTGTAGTGAAACTCTATTGGGCTCTTGCTAAAGACTTGTTTGACATTTGTTGTAGAATCCTATAAACCTAGTGGTAAACAGCACAGCAGAATCAGACGTTAGGTTGCTAAGGTACGACTGAGGTCAAAGCTGCTTTTAAATCTACATTTTATATTGGATCACAGTAATATTCTCTGACATTTTTATGTTGATATTTGTACGGTGGAGGACAGAAACGTGACTGGATTATTTTTACTGATTTTGTGCAGAAGGCTTGAATAAAGCTCATAGTGATGAACATCATAGGCATAATGTGTTCGCTACGAATGATCACTGTGTCATATGTTGACATGTTTCTATAGCAATAATATAGAATCATATACTTCTGCTTGTTTCTATAGCAATAATATACTGTATGCTTGTTTCTATAGCAATAATATAGAATAATATACTGTATGCTTGTTTCTATAGCAATAATGTAGAATCATATACTGTATGCTTGTTTCTATAGCAATAATATGGAATCATATACTGTATGCTTGTTTCTATAGCAATAATATACTGTATGCTTGTTTCTATAGCAATAATATAGAATCATATACTGTATGCCATTTAGCAAATGCTTTAAAAGGTGCAATATGCAGTAGAAATCACTCTGCCATTTCCTGGTTTGCTTAAATTCTAATATTTCGCCTAATATCAGTTTATGTGACAAAACAAACAGTCATCGTGTAGAGAATCATTGTACCATCTAATATGTGGTGAAAAATGTTTTCCATAACCAAAAATATTGTATTTTCAGCGGTTTGAAGCTGGTGTACAAAACCGAAAGTAAAGGAACAAAAACTAAACACTGGAAGGATAGAAATAGAGCACATAGAACAGATCTACCGCTTCTTAGACTTGCTTTCAATGAGAATGACAGATCTATAACTCACATTTCTAAGTGAATTTGGTGGGGTTGCCAAAAACATGACATATTGCATATTTAATACCTACGGCACGCTTACATTTTCATATGGGTGGCTCCAGTGGTAATTGAACTCTTGATCCTGACTTTGCAAGCTTATTATATACAGTTGAAATCGGAAGTTTACATACACCTTAGCCAAATACATTTAAACTCAGTTTTTCACAATTCCTGACATTTAATCCTTGTAAAAATTCCCTGTTTTAGGTCAGTTAGGATCACCATTTTATTTTAAGAATGTGAAATGTCAGAATAATTTATTTCAGCTTTTATTTCATTCATCACAGTCCCAGTGAGTCATAAGTTTACATACACTCAATTAGTATTTGGTATTATTACCTTTAAATTGTCTAACTTGGGTCAAACGTTTTGGGTAGCCTTCCACAAGCTTCCCACAATGAGTTGGGTGAATTTTGGCCCATTCCTCCTGACAGAGCTGGTGTCACTGAGTCAGGTTGTCACGCCCTGACCTTAGAGATACGTTTTATTTCTCTATTTGGTTAGGTCAGGGTGTGATGTGGGGTGGGCATTCTATGTTTTGTTTTCTATGTTTTGTCCGGGTATGGTTCTCAATCAGGGACAGCTGTCTATCGTTGTCTCTGATTTGGAATCATATTTAGGTAGCCCTTTTCCCCTCCTTTGAGTGTGGGTAGTGAACTTTGTTTGTGGCACTTAGCCCTGTAAGCGTCACGGTTGTTGCTTTCGTTTGTTGGTGACATTTTAAAATAAAATGTACGCACTTTGGTCTACATCCAATGACACATGCGTTACACAGATTTGTAGGCCTCCTTGCTCCCACACGCTTTTTCAGTTCTGCCCACAAATTTTCTATAGGATTGAGGTCAGGGCTTTGTGATGGCCACTCCAATACCTTGACTTTGTTGCCCTTAAGCGATTTTGCCACAACTTTGGAAGTATGATTGGGGTCATTGTCCATTTGGAAGGTCCATTTGTCTTGAGATGTTGCTCCAATATATCCACATCACTTTCTTCCTCATGATGCCATCTATTTTGTGAAGTGCACCGGTCCCTCCTGCAGCAAAGCACCCCCACAACATGATGCCTCCGCCACTGTGCTTCACGGTTGGGATGGTGTTCCCTTTTTCCTCCAAACATAACAATGGTCATTATGGCCAAACAGTTCTATTCTGTCTCTAGGAGACAGAACATGTCTCCTTCCTGAGCGGTATGACGGCTGCGTGGTCCCATGGTGTTTATACTTGCGTACTATTGTTTGTACAGATGAACGTGGTACCTTCAGGCGTTTGGAAATTTCTCCCAAGGATGAACCAGACTTGTGGAGGTCTACAATTTGTTTTCTGAGGTCTTGGCTGATTTCTTTAGATTTTCCCATGATGTCAAGCAAAGAGGCACTGAGTTTGAAGGTAGGCCTTGAAATACATCCACGTGTATACCTCCAATTGACTCAAATGATGTCAATTAGCCTATCAGAAGCTTCTAAAGTCATGACATCCTTTTCTGGAATTTTCCAAGCTGTTTAAAAGCTCAGTCAACATAGTGTATGTAAACTTCTGACCTACTGGAATTGTGATACAGTTAAATAATCTGTCTGTAAACAAATGTTGGAAAAATGACTTGTGTCATGCACAAAGTAGATGTCCTAACCGACTTGCCAAAACCTATAGTTTGTGAACAAGAAATTTGTGGAGTGTTTGAAAAACGAGTTTTAATGACTCCAACCTAAGTGTATGTAAACTTCCGACTTCAACTGTTTATATATGATACTTGTATCTTATATTGTTTCATTTCACCATTACATCTGAGTTCCATTGACATAATAATGTGTTTTACAAGGAAGCACTGGCCAAGAGGCAGCTCCACAAATGTTCATAGAAATTAAATGCATTGACAAGACAACAATCAGAAGCCCTGTTTAAACCTGCCATTAACATGTGTCATTCGTCCTGATTTTGTCTTGATCTTGTCTGTTTACATTTTATAAGATCAGATTACAATACGTCTTTTAACCGTCCACTTCTGGGCACAATCGGAGTGTTGACTAGATCAGGACAAAGCTTGCTTGTTAGCACCAAGTATAAACAGGGCTAGAGGCTGAACAATGGGGCACATGGGTTGGTAGGATCTATTGAAAAGCCATATTCTTATACAGCGTAGGACAAGAGGAATTAATTGACACATCTTTCATTAAAATCAGTTCACGATTTTAAATCAATTCTCTGATCCCAGGTATTGATTCTTAAATAGATTCTTAGTAATGTTAGCTAGCGCTGTACATGCACCAAAACTCTGGTATTATTTAAAAATAATTAGCGGACATTTTTTCAGCGCTTCTATTGCCATGACTAATCATAACTATTTTTCTCATGGCTCTCTCGTCTCTCTGCAGCAGACATATATCATGAGCAATATGTTTGGAACATCAAATCCCAATAAAATCTCAGTATCAAATCGTGATACATACAGTATGTAATCGCAATATGCATTGACTTGTGACTTAAGTATCATCTACTGTATCTTGCCTATGCTGCTCTGTACCATCACTCATTCATATATCTTTATGTACATATTCTTTATCCCCTTACACTGTGTATAAGACAGTAGTTTTTTGGAATTGTTAGTTAGATTACTTGTTCGTTATTACTGCATTGTCGGAACTAGAAGCACAAGCATTTCGCTACACTCGCATTAACATCTGCTAACCATGTGTATGTGACAAATAAAATTTGATTTGATTTGATTTTAAGTATTGTGATAACATTGAATCGTGAGGAAATTGTGCCAATTCCCAGGCCTAATTATCATTTTTCCAAAGAAACACATCTCACGTCACATCGCTTTTTGAACAGATGCTTGACTCAGGTAGAATCAGGTGTTCCTATAAAAGAGACTATTTCTTTAGCTGTTTTTTAAACAGGGAAGTCGAATTGAGACAGACTTTTCTTCTGCAACATACTGTACATTAGAAGAAATTAGTGGCACAATTATAACAGAGTATAACAAACTACATGTGAACAGGGCCTCCTTTCTCAGAGTTTAGTAGTTAAGATAGAGTCAAGATGTTAATGCCTGGCCTGTTCTATGTTTAGCAGAGATCTTCTGTGGAAAAAGTGTCGTGGAAGGTCAACAAAAAGTAAAAAAAGAACCATCTTATGATGAATCTTTAGTAGCCAAGCTGTTTCCCAGAGCCTTTTTTTTTGTCTCATTTAAACCTTTCCACATCTACAAGTGATCCAGACTACCTCATAGAGCAGCCAAAGTGCATCTTAGATACTTTTTTGTTTGTTGCCCTTCCACGACACTTTTTCCACAGAAGATCTCCGCTAAACATAGAATCAAGATGTTTATGCCTGGCCTGTTCTGTCTGACTGTGACGATCTATAACTTCAGAATTTTAAATTGACTACACATACAAAGTTGATAAAACATTTGCAATTGTTACAAACAAGTAGTGGCGATTTTAGCATGTAAATCCAGTGGTGGAAAAAGTACCCAATGGTCATACTTGAGTAGAAGTAAAGATACCTTAATAGAAAACGACTCAAGTAAAAGTGAAAGTCAACCAGTAAAATACTACTTGAGTAAAAGTCAAAGTATTTGGTTTTTAATATACTTAAGTATTGAAAGCCAATGGAATTCCTCAAATGTACTTAAGTATCAAAAGTAACACGTATAAACCATTTCAAATTCCTTACATTAAGCAAACCAGACGGCACAATTCTCTTTTTTTAATTTTATTGACGGACAGCCAGGGGGACACTCCAACATTCAAACATAATGTCCAAACGAAGCATTTGTGTTTAGTGAGTCTGCCAGATCAGAGGCAGTAGGGATGACCAGGGATGTTCTCTTGATAAGTGTGTAAATTTGTCAATTTTCCTGTCAAAATGTAACGACTACTTTTGGGTGTCAGTGAAAATGCATGGACTAAAAAGTACCTTATTTTCTTTAGCAATGTAGTGAAGTCAAAGTAAAAGTTGGCAAAAATATGAATAGTAAAGCAGAGTACAGATACCCCAAAACAACTTAAGGAGTACTTTAAAGTATTTTTGCTTAAGGACTTTACACCACTGTGTAAATCATGGTGGGGCAAACTACCCACACTTGTGGCCAGCAAAGCCACTACACAACACTAAACAATACATGACTTGTACTATAACAGTGACAAACGGTGCCCACAAACTGTTAGGGCCTTCAACAGCAGAGTCCCAACACCTTACCACTGCTACACCTGGCTTTCAGCAGAGTCCCAACACCTTACCACTGCTACACCTGGCTTTCAGCAGAGTCCCAACACCTTACCACTGCTACACCTGGCTTTCAGCAGAGTCCCAACACCTTACCACTGCTACACCTGGCTTTCAGCAGAGTCCCAACACCTTACCACTGCTACACCTGGCTTTCAGCAGAGTCCCAACACCTTACCACTGCTACACCTGGCTTTCAGCGGAGTACCAACACCTTACCACTGCTACACCTGGCTTTCAGCGGAGTCTTGTCTGGCAGCCTAATTTAATGCCTCAGCTGATAAAAAAAAAACATAGCTGATATGGCTGACTTGCTAAAACAAATGTGGTTTCTACTGAAAATTGAGATGTACAAACTATGGCATAAGGGGATGACGAGAGGATAAGAGGCAAACCGTAAGACAACTGAGAACTCTGGGGGAAAAAAACAAGGTCAAATCATGATGACGTCAGTGATCTTCAGGTCGGAGGTCTAGAAAGAGGCCAGAGTTCCTGACTTGGAATTATAACGTCAGTGATCTGACGGGGCGGCAGTGTAGCTTAGTGGTTAGAGCGTTGGACTAGTAACCGGAAGGTTGCAAGTTTAAACCCCCGAGCTGACAAGGTACAAATCTGTCGTTCTGCCCTTGAACAGGCAGTTAACCCACTGTTCCTAGGCCGTCATTGAAAATAAGAATTTGTTCTTAACTGACTTGCCTAGTTAAATAAAGGTAAAATAAAATAAAATATAAAAAAGAGGCCAGAGTTCCTGACTTGGAATTATAACGTCAGTGATCTTCTGGTCGGAGCTCTAGAAAGAGGCCAGAGTTCCTGACTTGGAATTATAACGTCAGTGATCTTCAGGTCGGAGCTCTAGAAAGAGGCCAGAGTTCCTGACTTGGAATTATAACGTCAGTGATCTTCAGGTCGGAGCTCTAGAAAGAGGCCAGAGTTCCTGACTTGGAATTATAACGTCAGTGATCTTCAGGTCGGAGCTCTAGAAAGAGGCCAGAGTTCCTGACTTGGAATTCCGAGTTGGATGACCATTCGAAACGTATTTTCCTAGTCGTTTTTTTCTTCAGAGTTCCCAGTTGTCTTGAACTCACTGAAGTATGAGATTTCCCAGTTCCGAGTTTCCAGACGTTCCAGAAGTCAATCTGGATGGCAAATGTTGAATGTTTATCCTTTTAAGCTTTGGAAAAGAGATCGTTAAACCCAGACTTGGACAACAAACCCACCCCACTGATTCCTTCCAAACCACTCAGTGTTGAATAGTCGATTTCCAACTTGTCGTATAATGTTTATGGCCGATGAGCACCGATACATTTTATCTATAATTTCTCTTCATATGACAAGGATTAAAAAGTATTTGCCAGTAGATTGTCGACTTGATTCATGATGATGACTGCTAGCTTGCTAGCTAAGATTTTGTAAGTATGATGTTGACATGTCCAATCAAAGCTAAAGTAGATATAACGTGATTTGACGACGATCTGTCCAATGACCTTGAGTCTTCTTGGATGGGCAATTCTAATGTAACTCTATGGCAGCATCCAAGGGGCTTGAATTTTTGAGCTCTACCCGTAGATTTTGCGGTGACGTAGTGTCCCCATGTGTAACAGAACACTGAGCCAATCACAGCGCAACGAGAGAACATTACCAATCCCCTAAGCTCCATATTTTCCGCTGTCTGCCCCAACACCACAGAAAGCACTGAGCTAGGCTGAAACACCTGCATTTTGGAGCTGCCTTACTCAAGAAAGCAAAAAAAGAGACCATGTTTGTATGCATCTTCATTAACTGAATTATTTATTTATTTTACATTGTTTGCAAACTGAAATGTGACACGTATTAATGGCAAAATAACAAGCAAAACAGGCAACAACAACAAAATGTTTTTATTTTTTAAGCTAAACAGGTGAATGACGGGTTGCCACTGCAAACAAGTGAAAGATAACACAATGCTTCAAATGAAAACCGAGATGACTTCATTAAAAGATACATAGGATAATTGAGCCTTGAAATCATATCGAGTTATATTTTTCCACTAGGCTACTTACAGTCTGTCATTTTTGCCTCTATGTTTCATGATGTGTGACAACATGTGCCCAATCTGTGATGTATTAGCTCTATTATTGGCCAAGCATAACAAGCACCTTCAATATTGTTGTATAATTGTAATGTTAAAGGTAAGATTTTAATGGAGAAAGCTGATTCTTGAGCAGCGCTGATTTTCTTTCGATCCTATCAATATCTACAGTCTAACGCAGCCTGGTCTCATAGACTAGACGTAACACAGGAAATGTAAAAAAAAATATTATAATAAAAAATAAAAAAACGTTTTTCAAATTTACAACATATCATAAATTTAAAAAATGTGTAACATATCATACATTTTACAAATTCGTAACATATCATACAACATGGGTGATGGAAATCCACAAATTAGGACTAATACATACCATACAAAACACATCATTTTGGGCTCCCGAGGCGCAGCAGTCTAAGGTACTGCATCTCAGTGCTAGAGGTGTCACTACAGACCCTGGTTTGATTCTAGGCTGTATCACAACAGGCTGTGATTGGGAGTCCCATAGGGCCCTGCATTAGGGTTTGGCTGGGGTAGGCTATCATTGTAAGTAAGAATTTGCTCTTAACTAACTTGCCTAGTTAAATAAAGGTTAAATCAAAAATCATACTAAGTGTAGTGTATTGAATTGATCTACAGAATAATACGAAAAGCTCTGAGACCAGGTTGTCTAACGATACACTTAGTGAAAGCTGGTAGCGTACGATCATCGTATTGTTTTAAGTTAGGCTACATCGCAAGTGCGAAACGAGGCCTGGGTAATTTACCAATACCCTGAAATTCCCTGGAGTGAGCAGAGGGTGGCGGTATACCCCTACACCCGTAAATTGGGTTTAGGGATAGGCATTCAAACTGACTAGGAACATAAAGTGTATAGTAATATATCGTAGAAGCATACATGTTTTTTTCGATTAGGGCCCGGTTTCCCAAAAACATCTTAAGGGTAAATTCATCGTTAGAACGTTCGTAAAACCATATTTACATTACCGAGCGTTTCCCAAAACCGTCTTTATTAACATTGCACTTGAAATTGCTCGTAATCTAACGCCTGCCTCAAGACAACTCGTAGAACAGCTAAATTCAGCGTTAGATCACCGTTTATGAAGATGTTTATCTGTCTCTCTGTGACCACCAAAAACTTCATAGTTGAATATAAATACCTTAAAAAGTTTGCAATGTTAAAAAAAAGTGAAGCAAAATAACTGAATTATATAATAGCTAGATTATTAGGATATATATTGACATCACTTTCATGTATGTGCAATCAATAGACCTACCTAGTATTAAGCCATTAGACTCTGTCTGAGCTGTTTCAATATTCTTAGGCCTATCTATTAGGTCCATAGGCTGCTATTATCTAACCTTGCATGCTGACCAGACCGGACACGTCGCGTGCCGCGAGCGTCGCAAAATAAATTTAGAAATCCATGTTATTCAACTATTGCACACACACTGCTCGCCAAGGGCTAAAATAGAAGTCATTCCTATTTCTGACGCAGATCGCCCGGAAAGTCCTGCCTCTCCCATCTCCTCATTGGTTTATAGAAGCAGGTACCCTCGTGCCATCTCTTCATTGGTTATACCCACGTGGGTGATTGAAAGGCGAACTTTGTTGCCGGTTGTTGTGGTAATACAATGAAAGTTTAGATGCGATCACCATATAAGTTCAAAGATGAAAAAGCCTGGAAGGAGGAGAGATGACTAGAAACGATTCGGTTGTCCGTTTTATGTGTGGATTAATTGTCGGATTAGAGGTCCTTGTGCATTTCAGGTAAAATAAGAACTCAATGTTTATATCCCAGGACAAATGAGCTAGCAACAGCAAGCTAGCTAAATAGGACAAATTAACGTTAGCTAGCAAGTGCAAGCTAACTAGCTAAATAGGACAAATTAGCGTTAGCTAGCATGTGCAGGCTAAGTAGCTAAATTTCCATACATGTTTAATGCTTTTCGACCTGTCCCCAAATTAATGTCATTGGTTCAGAGTTTGTTTTGATATTTTAACCCGGGGGGGGGGGCAAAATCCATTTATGCACGATGGCGCACGCACGCAGCCGGTTTGGGTTCCGTGTAAAGGTCAATATATCAGGTCTATGGCAGCATCGCTTAACTTCCTTCTTCATGTTGAATTATTTTTAATTGTATAATATCTGTAGGCCTACTTGAATACAAAATATGCTTGGTAACATTTTCTTCTATTGATGGGGAAACTGTATTTTGTACCAAAGAAGAAGAAGACAGATGGATTTGAATAGCCAGATTTACCTGGATGGTCCAGTTGCTAAGAAACAATAAGGTCTAACAGGTCTAACAGGTCTAGCAGCTCGAGCTAAAAATCACCCTGCACAGGGACACCGTCTCCTCAACCAAAAACCCTGCATAGAGTGGCTCATTGAATGAGGTGTGGAATGTGTGCAGGTGGGTCAGTGTGTCAGAGGAGATGCTATAGAAGGTAAGAGAACCAGCCTGCCAGTCCAGATACACTCCAACTCTACTGGAGTAAGGTGCCAGTATGGTCGTGTGATTACCATTGTGCCAGGCAGTGTAACCATCACTATAGCATCCCAGACCCCAAGATATGTCATTGCTTCCAAGTAGATTGGAGTCAAAACTCATTTTTCTTTTATAGGTCACTGCCAAACGAGTTTTTTCCCCACTCCACTCTACCTCCCAGTAACAACGCCCATTCAGACCCTCTCTACACAGCACCTGTGGCCGGTCCTTAAAACTCTCCACCGATGTCACTTTTCTGTTGTCCTCAGACAGAATGAGCTGTCTGCCTGCTGTGTTTGGATCCAGTGTGAGTTCACAGGCATCTGATGGCGAAACCAACAACAAAAACACATTACATGTTACATTTGTCCAATCTAGTCAACTAACATTATTCACTGGTCTCTAGCTTCATATCACACCATAAACAACATTGGTTATTGTTTATCTATGCATAGTCACTACACCCCTACCTACATGTACAAATTACCTCAACTAACCGGTAGCCCCACACACCGACTCGGTACCGGTACACTCCTGTATATATAGCCTTTTTATTGTGTTACTTGTTGTATTTCTTTTTATTTGTTGATGTCTAACTGTAGACCAAACTCCCCTTAAGTTAATACTTTGTAGCGCCACCTTTTGCTGCGATTACAGCTGTAAGTCGCTTGGGGTATGTCTCTATCAGTTTTGCACATCGAGAGACTGACATTTTTTCCCATTCCTCCTTGCAAAACAGCTCGAGCTCAGTGAGGTTGGATGGAGAGCATTTGTGAACAGCAGTTTTCAGTTCTTTCCACAGATTCTCGATTGGATTCAGGTCTGGACTTTGACTTGGCCATTCTAACACCTGGATATGTTTATTTTTGAACCATTCCATTGTAGATTTTGCTTTATGTTTTGGATCATTGTCTTGTTGGAAGACAAATCTCTGTCCCAGTCTCAGGTCTTTTGCAGACTCCATCAGGTTTTCTTCCAGAATGGTCCTGTATTTGGCTCCATCCATCTTCCCATCAATTTTAACCATCTTCCCTGTCCCTGCTGAAGAAAAGCAGGCCCAAACCATGATGCTGCCACCACCATGTTTGACAGTGGGGATGGTGTGTTCAGGGTGATGAGCTGTGTTGCTTTTACGCCAAACATAACATTTTGCATTGTTGCCAAAAAGTTAAATTTTGGTTTCATCTGACCAGAGCACCTTCTTCCACATGTTTGGTGTGTCTCCCAGGTGGCTTGTGGCAAACTTTAAACAACACTTTTTATGGATATCTTTAAGAAATGGCTTTCTTCTTGCCACTCTTCCATAACGGCCAGATTTGTGCAATATACGACTGATTGTTGTCCTATGGACAGAGTCTCCCACCTCAGCTGTAGATTTCTGCAGTTCATCCAGAGTGATCATGGGCCTCTTGGCTGCATCTCTGATCAGTCTTCTCCTTGTATGAGCTGAAAGTTTAGAGGGACGGCCAGGTCTTAGTAGATTTGCAGTGGCCTGATACTCCTTCCATTTCAATATTATCGCTTGCACAGTGCTCCTTGGGATGTTTAAAGCTTGGGAAATCTTTTTGTATCCAAATCCGGCTTTAAACTTCTTCACAACAGTATCTCGGACCTGCCTGGTGTGTTCCTTGTTCTTCATGATGCTCTCTGCGCTTTTAACGGACCTCTGAGACTATCACAGTGCAGGTGCATTTATACGGAGACTTGATTACACACAGGTGGATTGTATTTATCATCATTAGTCATTTAGGTCAACATTGGATCATTCAGAGATCCTCACTGAACTTCTGGAGAGAGTTTGCTGCACTGAAAGTAAAGGGGCTGAATAATTTTGCACGCCCAATTTTTCAGTTTTTGATTTGTTAAAAAAGTTTGAAATATCCAATAAATGTCGTTCCACTTCATGATTGTGTCCCACTTGTTGTTGATTCTTCACAAAAAAATATAGTTTTATATCTTTATGTTTGAAGCCTGAAATGTGGCAAAAGGTCGCAAAGTTCAAGGGGGCCGAATACTTTCGCAAGGCACTGTACATTGACCCGCCTTATGTTTTTACACTGCTGCTACTCGCTGTTTATTATCTATACATTGTCACTTTACAAATTACCTCGACTAACCTGCACCGCCGCACATTGACACGGTACCGGTACCCTCTGTATATAACCTCCACATTGACTCTGTACCGGTACCCCCTGTATATAACCTCCACATTGACTCTGTACCGGTACACCCTGTATATAGCCTCCACATTGACTCTGTACCGGTACCCCCTGTATATAACCTCCACATTGACTCTGTACCGGTACCCAATGTATATAACCTCCACATTGACTCTGTACCGGTACCCCCTGTATATAACCTCCACATTGACTCTGTACCGGTACCCCCTGTATATAGCCTCCACATTGACTCTGTACCGGTATCCCCTGTATATAGCCTCCACATTGACTCTGTACCGGTACCCCCTGTATATAACCTCCACATTGACTCTGTACCGGTACCCCTGTATATAACCTCCACATTGACTCTGTACCGGTACCCCTGTATATAGCCTCCACATTGACTCTGTACCAGTACCCCTGTATATAGCCTCCACATTGACTCTGTACCGGTACCCCCTGTATATAGCCTCCACATTGACTCTGTACCAGTACCCCTGTATATAGCCTCCACATTGACTCTGTACCGGTACCCCCTGTATATAGACTCCACATTGACTCTGTACCGGTACCCCCTGTATATAACCTCCACATTGACTCTGTACCGGTACCCCTGTATATAACCTCCACATTGACTCTTTACCGGTACCCCCTGTATATAGCCTCCACATTGACTCTGTACCGGTACCCCCTGTATATAACCTCCACATTGACTCTGTACTGGTACCCCCTGTATATAACCTCCACATTGACTCTGTACCGGTACCCCCTGTATATAGTCTCCACATTGACTCTGTACTGGTACCCCCTGTAAAGAGCCTCTTTATTGTTAGGTAAATGTGTTTTGATTGATTTGATTTTTTAAAACTTTAGTTTATTTAGTAAATATTTTATTAACTCTATTTATTTGAACTGCATTGTTGGTTAAGGGCTTGTAAGTAATAATTTCACTGTAAGGTCTACTACACCTGTTGTATTCAGCATTTCACTGGAAGGTCTACTACACCTGTTGTATTCAGCATTTCACTGTAAGGTCTACTACACCTGTTGTATTCAGCATTTCACTGTAAGGTCTAATACACCTGTTGTATTCAGCATTTCACTGGAAGGTCTACTACACCTGTTGTATTCAGCATTTCACTGTAAGGTCTACTACACCTGTTGTATTCAGCATTTCACTGTAAGGTCTAATACACCTGTTGTATTCAGCATTTCACTGGAAGGTCTACTACACCTGTTGTATTCAGCATTTCACTCTAAGGTCTACTACACCTGTTGTATTCAGCATTTCACTGTAAGGTCTACTACACCTGTTGTATTCAGCATTTCACTGTAAGGTCTAATACACCTGTTGTATTCAGCATTTCACTGTAAGGTCTACTTCACCTGTTGTATTCAGCATTTCACTGTAAGGTCTACTACACCTGTTGTATTTGGCACATGTGACAAATAACATTTGATTTGACTTTTGATTTGAAAACCAGGTGTGTTGAATTTAGGCAATCACTAAACTGATCAATTAGCTCAGTTGTTCAGGTGTGGTGCCTAGTTGGAACAAAACCCTGCAAACTTACGGCACTCCATTGGCTGCATTCCAAACACTTAACAGACACACCCTCAGCCCTCAAATTTAAGCGGACACTTTCGATGACGTATCACGACGTCTGACGAGTTTACACTTGCAGGCAAAGGGGCGAGGAAGGAAGGAATGAATTTGAAATGGACCGCCCTTGCCCTGAAATTCGTCACTCGTTCGTCCCGCGATTATTGTTTTTTCAGCCGCTGGTAGCTTGTGGGTGCTTTATATGCCCTACAGTCAATTATGATTGCATGTCTACTTATTTTAACTGTATAATTATTAATATACGCATGCTGTATGATAGCTAGCAAATTAATGAGCTATCTAACGTTAGCCTGCCTAGCTGGAACTTCTGAAGAATTTCCAAAAGCTAACCAAAGAAAAATATAATTAATTTTACGAAACGTGTTTGTGCATTAGTGGCACAATTTCTAACTTATTTCCATTTGTTTTTACGTACACTTGTATGTTGACTCCATATTGACGTTGAGGTTTTGGTGAACTTTTCTTAGCGGATGTACAATCACCGCGAATTGAATTATGGAGTGTTTCAGGCCCTGAAGTGAACAGAATTGTGCACTCGTAAACTCCATTAAAAAGGAAGGCAGAAGGACTTGCATTGCAAACTTCTCTTGCTTGGCTAATCATTTGGACCGATGACAAATATGGCCTTGGGGATTCCCCCAAGGGTAAGTGGATGAGGGTGTCTTTAATGAGTTTGACATGCAGCCTAGGAACAGGGTTGCCAAGCCCTGCCCTAGAGTCTAGGAAGAAACGCAGGTCACTATATGGAACTTGAATCAGAACTTTGCATCAGAGCCTCCACAGCCCTGTTTCAGCTCAATACATTGTTTAACTTAAGCATTCATCACTTACATTTTTTAAGCCCTGATTGTAACCGGCGCTCTTCACCATTGTCCAAACTGTAAAAGATGATGTAAAAAAAAAAAAAAAAGGATTAAAAAATAGATAATGATTCATATATATCAGACTTACACACATGAAGTGTTGGGATTAGTTACTCGTTACATTTAACAATATTACAGACAATATTACTGGAAGGTAACACATTATATTACTAGTTACATTACGTTGAGTTACTTTCACAAAAAGAAGGGAAAAAATCAATATCTCACTGTTTGTTTGACTGTTGGGAGGAACAAGGCGAGCCGTGCCCACTCTACCAAAGATAGGCTACTTACTAACTCAGGTTTGATCACTAGTTCCTCCTTCCATCTGATAGGCTGTTTACTAACTCAGGTTTGATCACTAGTGTCTCCTTCAATCTGATAGGCTGTTTACTAACTCAGGTTTGATCACTAGTGTCTCCTTCAATCTGATAGGCTGCTTACTAACTCAGGTTTGACACACAGGAACACACTCACATGCATACAGACATGCAGGAACACACTCACATGCAGGCAGACACACAGGAACACACTCACATGCATGCAGAGACACAGGAACACACTCACATGCAGGCAGACACAGGAACACACTTACATGCATGCAGAGACACTGGAACACACTCACATGCATGCAGACACACAGGAACACACTCACATGCAGGCAGACACAGGAACACACTTACATGCATGCAGACACAGGAACACACTCACATGCATGCAGGAACACACTTACATGCATGCAGGAACACACTCACATGCAGGCAGACACACGAACACACTCACATGCAGGCAGACACACGAACACACTCACATGCAGGCAGACACACAGGAACACACTCGCATGCAGACAGGAACAAACTCACATGCATGCAGGAACACACTCGCATGCAGGCAGACAATACTGATAGAGGCAAACACTCAAAATACTTGAGTTTCTCCAGTCCTGCAGAGAACAGCTTCAGTGCTGAGTCTTCTGGGTGATTGTAGCTTAGGTCCAGCTCTCTTAGATGTGAGGGGTTTGACTTCAGAGCTGAGGCCAGAGAAGCACAGCCTACCTCTGTGACCAGGCAGCCTGACAGCCTGCAGAGAGTTGATCATCATTTCTACACGTAAGCATTTTCACATTACACACTAACATTATTTTATACACGGACTGCTAAAATCTTAAGTGGCAGCTATCTTTTCATTCTTTTTGCCAGATAAACAACTGCAATGAAAACATGGTTGTTGTTTTTTTTACAAAAGAGAATAAGTGGTTTATTGCACATGGATTTGAGTTAATACATCTCTTCATATAACGAACATGACAAGGAAGCCTACAAAATACAGACTGGGAGCCGTGAATACTCAGTTCTCATGCCCAAATATATTAGGCTGGTACACACTAAGAAAAGAGGGTTCCTCAAGGGTTCTTTGGGAAGTGTGATGGTTCTATGTGGAACCATAATGACTCGCAGAAGTCGTTGAGACCTTTAATGGTTCTTTGGGAAATGTGATGGTTCTATGTGGAACCATAATGACTCAGAGAACCCTTTGAGACCTTTAATGGTTCTTTGGGAAATGTGGGACCTTTAATGGTTCTTTGGGAAATGTGAGACCTTTAATGGTTCTTTGGGAAATGTGATGGTTCTATGTGGAACCATAATGACTCAGAGAACCCTTTGAGACCTTTAATGGTTCTTTGGGAAATGTGGGACCTTTAATGGTTCTTTGCGATTCACAAAAGGGTCCCTTTCCTCTTTGAGTGATGATTCAAATGTAGGGGTGGTGGCCCATTCTAATATTTTGGGGGCGTGGTTTGCAAACACAGCTCTTTTTGTGTACCCGTGAGAGTGTTTACCAGTATATCTCATGTTGTGTTAGGCCATCACATGACAGTGGCCTGTGACGGTGTCTTGGGATAGCGTCATATACTGTATGTCCTTCTGTCAATTGAGAACGGTTGAGTAACTCAGTAGTTCATAATGATCTCCTCAGAGACTCCCTGCTGTTACAGAACTAACAAACCTGATTCAACCTTTTTAAAATGTATATAATATGGATAGCCAGAATTTAAAAAATATATATGTGTGGTTCTTCAATAGGATCTATGTCTATAGAACCATTCTCCATAAAGGTTTGATAAAGAACCATAGAAAGGGAACCCTTTTTTTGGGTGATTAGGAAAGGGTTCCTTATAGGTTCCATGTAGAACCTTATTAGCATGGTTCTTTATAGAACATTCATAAAAGGTTCTATGAAGAACCAAAACGGGATCCACTATGGCAACAAGCCAAATAACACTTTTTTTTTTGGCACAGAAGCGTTTGTGTTTAGTGTGTATCAGCCTACAGTATAGTGGAACTATAATAAGTACATGTTGACCTCAGTGTCTCCAGTTGACAGTGTGGACTCTCCAGTCCAGCAGAGAGCAGCTTCACTCCTGAATCCTGCAAGTCATTGTTACTCAGGTCCAGCACCCTCAGTTGGGAGGAGTTTGAGCTGAGAGTCGAGGCCAAAGAAGCACAGCAGCTGTCTGTGAGGTTACATCCATTCAGCCTAAATGGAAAGTAGAAATAGGAAATGTTCACAATTGTGTGCGTGCCATGTTATTTGATTTAAAAAGAAACAGTAATGATGTTTTATTGTGGTGTAAATATAAACATTATTTCAGATGTTTACGTTTTTAATATCCATGTACTTACAGTGCTGTTCTGGAGGCTTTGACCACTGGCAGCAGCCTAACAAGACCTTCCTCTGATCTGGAGTATTTCTTCAGGTCAAACACTTCCAGCTTCTCTTCTGAAGTCAGCAACACAAAGACCAGAGCTGACCAATGAGCAGATGAGAGGCTGGCTTCTGAGAGACTTCCTGATCTCAGGTAGCTTTGGATCTCCTCCACTAAAGAATGGTCATCCAACTCATTCAGACAGTGGAAAAGATTGATGCATCTCTCTGAGGTGGGCTTGTCCCTGATCTTTGCCTTGATGTACTTGACAATCATTTCATTGGTCTGTGAGCTGCTACTTGTCTGTGTCAGTAGGCCTCGTAGGAGAGTCTGATTGGACTTCAATGAGAGGCCCAGAAGGAAGCGGAGGAACAGGTCCAGGTGTCCACTCTCACTCTCTAAAGCCTTGTCCACTGCACTCCTTGCCAGGTCGATTAGACGGTTATCAATAGACAGGGTCCGCAGCTTGGCAGAGGTTGATTGCGGATTGGCCATTAGATTCACGTTGTTGTTGACGACTGAGAGGAACACATACACAGCAGCCATGAACTCCTGGATGCTCAGATGAACAAAGCAGTATACCTTCTCCTGGTACAGCCCATTCTCCTCTCTGAAGATCTGTGTGCACAGTCCTGAATACACTGATGCCTCTCTGACATCAATACCACATTTTTTCAGGTCTTCCTCATAGAAAATCAGATTGCCTATCTCCAACTGTTGGAAAGCCAGTTTCCCCAGTGACATAATGCTCTCTTTATCCCAGTGTTGATCGATCTGCTCTTTCCCTTCAAACTTCACCAGTGTCTGTTTGGACTGAAATATGAGGAAATACATGTGCATCTCAGTCAGAGTCTTGGGCATCACTCTTTTTTCTGTCTTCATTATGTTCTCAAAAAACTGTAGCAGAAATCAAACAGAAGACAGGTATGTGGCACATAATGTGGATGCTCCTTTGATATCTTGATATGTGAGATGATTCTGCTGACCAAATTCTCATCACTGATTCTCTTCCTGAAGTACTCCTCCTTCTGTGGATCATTGAACCCTCGTACCTCTGTCACCTGGTCAATACACCCCGGAGGGATCTGATTGGCTGCTGCAGGTCGGGAGGTTATCCAGAGGAAAGCGGAGGGAAACAGATTCCCCTTGATGAGATTTGTCAGCAGCACGTCCACTGAGGTAGACTCTGTGACATCAAAACAGATCTTGTTGTTCTTGAAGTCTAGAGGAAGTCGACACTCATCCAGACCATCAAGGACAAACAGAACGTTGTACTTGTCATAGTTAGAGATTCCTGATTCTTTGGTTTCCATGACAAAGCGATGAAGAAGTTCCATCATGCTGTGGTTTCTCTCCTTCATCAAATTCATCTCCCGAAAAGAAAGTGGAAATATGAATTGAAGCTCCTGGTTTGCTTTCCCTTCAGCCCAGTCCAGAATGAACTTCTGCACAGAGACTGTTTTTCCAATGCCAGCGACTCCCGTCGTCAGCACAGTTCTGATAGATTTATCTTGTCCAGGTAAGGGCTGAAAGATGTCATTGCATTTTATTGGTGTCTCATGTGTTGCTGGTCTCCTGGATGCTGCCTCAATCTGTGTCATCTCATTTTCATTATTTACTCCTCCACTTCTACCCTCTGTGATATAGAGGTCTGTATAGATCTTACTGAGAAGTCTGGAGTTTCCTTGTTTCGCTATTCCCTCCAATACACATTCAAACTTATTTTTCAGGTGAGATTTTAGCTTACGTTGGCTCTTCATGGCAGGTGTATCTAAAAAAACAATGCAGAGGAATGATGATCAGAGGATGATCGCTCCCGGTAACCCTTTTTTACATTAATTCATATTTAATTGATTTTTTTTTTATTAAAAAAAAAATGTACTGCCATTTTGTATCAGCTTTTTGCTCTTTGACTGCTTTTTGAGAATTATTGATGAATTAGTCATCTTGAATGAAACAAGCTTGGGGACTGTTTGGATTTTAAATGATTAGAATGCCACATTGGTAAACTATCTGTATGGGGCGGCAGGGTAGCCTAGTGGTTAGAGTGTAGAGGTGGTAGGTAGCCTAGTGGTTAGAGTGTAGAGGGGGCAGGGTAGCCTAGTGGTTAGAGTGTAGAGGCGGCAGTGTAGCCTAGTGGTTAGAGGTAGAGGAGGCAGGGTAGCCTAGTGGTTAGCCTAGTGGTTAGAGTGTAGAGGAGGCAGGGTAGCCTAGTGGTTAGAGTGTAGAGGAGGCAGGGTAGCCTAGTGGTTAGAGTGTGGAGGTGGCAGGTTAGCCTAGTGGTTAGAGTGTAGAGGTGGTAGGTAGCCTAGTGGTTAGAGTGTAGAGGTGGTAGGTAGCCTAGTGGTTAGCCTAGTGGTTAGAGTGTAGAGGTGGTAGGTAGCCTAGTGGTTAGCCTCGTGGTTAGAGTGTAGAGGGGGCAGGCAGGGTTAGCCTGTAGTGGTTAGAGTGTAGAGGAGGCAGGGTAGCCTAGTGGTTAGAGTGTAGAGGAGGCAGGGTAGCCTAGTGGTTAGAGTGTGGAGGTGGCAGGGTTAGCCTAGTGGTTAGAGTGTAGAGGAGGCAGGGTTAGCCTAGTGGTTAGAGTGTAGAGGAGGCAGGGTAGCCTAGTGGTTATAGTGTAGAGGTGGTGGTAGGTAGCCTAGTGGTTAGAGTGTAGAGGTGGCAGGGTAGCCTAGTGGTTAGAGTGTAGAGGTGGAAGGTAGCCTAGTGGTTAGAGTGTAGAGGTGGCAGGGTAGCCTAGTGGTTATAGTGTAGAGGTGGTAGGTAGCCTAGTGGTTAGAGTGTAGAGGTGGCAGGGTAGCCTAGTGGTTAGAGTGTAGAGGAGGCAGGGTAGCCTAGTGGTTAGAGTGTGGAGGTGGCAGGTTAGCCTAGTGGTTAAAGGTGCCTAGTGGTTAGGAGGCAGGGTAGCCTAGTGGTTAGAGTGTGGAGGTGGCAGGGTAGCCTAGGGTTAGGCAGGGTTAGCCTAGTGGTTAGAGTGTAGAGGAGGCAGGGTAGCCTAGTGGTTATAGTGTAGAGGTGGTAGGTAGCCTAGTGGTTAGAGTGTAGAGGTGGCAGGGTAGCCTAGTGGTTAGAGTGTAGAGGTGGAAGGTAGCCTAGTGGTTAGAGTGTAGAGGTGGCAGGGTAGCCTAGTGGTTAGAGTGTAGAGGTGGCAGGTAGCCTAGTGGTTAGAGTGTAGAGGTGGTAGGTAGCCTAGTGGTTATAGTGTAGGGGTGGCAGGTAGCCTAGTGGTTAAAGTGTAGAGGGTTAGGCAGGGTAGCCTAGTGGTTATAGTGTAGAGGAGGCAGGGTAGCCTAGTGGTTAGAGTGTAGAGGTGGCAGGGTAGCCTAGTGGTTAGAGTGTAGAGGGGGCAGGGTAGCCTAGTGGTTAGAGTGTAGAGGCGGCAGGGTAGCCTAGTGGTTAGTGTAGAGGTGGCAGGTAGCCTAGTGGTTAGAGTGTAGAGGCGGCAGGTAGCCTAGTGGTTAGAGTGTAGAGGCGGCAGGTAGCCTAGTGGTTAGAGTGTGGAGGCGGCAGGTAGCCTAGTGGTTAGAGTGTGGAGGCGGCAGGTAGCCTAGTGGTTAGAGCTTTGGACTAGTAACCGGAAGGTTGAAAGTTCAAACCCCCCACCTGACAAGGTACAAATCTGTCGTTCTGCCCCTGAACAGGCAGTTAACCCACTGTTCCTAGGCTGTCGTTCTGCCCCTGAACAGGCAGTTAACCCACTGTTCCTAGGCTGTCGTTCTGCCCCTGAACAGGCGGTTAATCCACTGTTCCTAGGCTGTCGTTCAGCCCCCTGAACAGGCAGTTAACCCACTGTTCCTAGGCTGTCGTTCTGCCCCTGAACAAGGCAGTTAACCCACTGTTCCTAGGCTGTCGTTCTGCCCCTGAACAGGCAGTTAACCCTCTGTTCCTAGGCTGTCGTTCAGCCCCTGAACAGGCAGTTAACCCACTGTTCCTAGGCTGTCGTTCAGCCCCTGAACAGGCAGTTAACCCACTGTTCCTAGGCTGTCGTTCTGCCCCTGAACAGGCAGTGAACCCAGTGTTCCTAGGCTGTCGTTATGCCCCTGAACAAGGCAGTTAACCCACTGTTCCTAGGCTGTCGTTCTGCCCCTGAACAAGGCAGTTAACCCACTGTTCCTAGGCTGTCGTTCTGCCCCCTGAACAAGGCAGTTAACCCACTGTTCCTAGGCTGTCGTTCAGCCCCTGAACAGGCAGTTAACCCACTGTTCCTAGGCTGTCATTCAGCCCCCTGAACAGGCAGTTAACCCACTGTTCCTAGGCTGTCGTTCAGCCCCCTGAACAGGCAGTTAACCCACTGTTCCTAGGCTGTCGTTCAGCCCCCTGAACAGGCAGTGAACCCAGTGTTCCTAGGCTGTCGTTATGCCCCTGAACAAGGCAGTTAACCCACTGTTCCTAGGCTGTCGTTCAGCCCCTGAACAGGCAGTTAACCCACTGTTCCTAGGCTGTCGTTCAGCCCCCTGAACAGGCAGTTAACCCACTGTTCCTAGGCTGTCGTTCTGCCCCTGAACAGGCAGTTAACCCACTGTTCCTAGGCTGTCATTGAAAATAAGAATTTGTTCTTAACTGACTTGCCTGGTTAAATAAAGGTAAAATACTCTCAGAGTAGCTTCACCAACATTGACAATTCATTGATTTGTTGTTGTTTGTACATGTATGCAAAATAAAGCTAAACTCAACTAAAACATACATGTTACTGGAGTTTTGATTTGGATCTAGGATCTCAAGATGAGAGTCTGAACACTGTTTTGAACATGTATTATATATTTAGCGTACAACTTAGATGTTTATTTTTTATTTTACCTTTATTTAACTAGGCAAGTCAGTTAAGAACGAATTCTTATTTTCAATGACGGCCTAGGAACAGTGGGTTAACTGCCTGTTCAGGGGCAGAACGACAGATTTGTACCTTGTCAGCTCGGGGGTTTGAACTTGAAACCTTCCGGTTACTAGTCCAACACTAACCACTAGGCTACCCTGCCGCCCTGGGGGGCAATTGTACAATATAATTATAAGCACCTAACTTAATGGGATTTTTTTTTAAACCAACACACTTTCTTTGGCTCGCATATCATAAATTGAGCCTTAAACTACATTTTGAGAAATGTACTTTTCTCCAGTTTGTCAGCGAGCTCCTTCTGGTTAATGTTCCTCAGGATGTACAGTGAGATGTCCAGAGCACCCTCTCGGGCAATCCTCTCCGGTTTATCCACTTCTTTATCCTCTGTCTGACTCCCGAAGAATACTGGGTGATCTGAACTCTCAGAACATAGAATCCTGTTGATATTCTTCAACTCATTCTTCACAAATGTGATGAAATTTTCTTCAAGTGACTGAACACAAAGATACATAAATTCAGATCAAAAGAATACCAATGTAATTTCAGCATATTGTAAAACTATGCTTTTATATCAAGTTTCTTTTACTGAGGTAATCGAGACCAATGTAAAA
>NC_056430.1:9318088-9333088 GCF_018296145.1 Oncorhynchus tshawytscha | reverse complement strand
GTTACAGTAACGTTAGGCAAAAATCCAGACGGTCATGAAACACAAGTTGAAGCACAATGAGGCACAATTACATAAGCCATACAAAGCTCCTCTGATCCAAGGTCAATGGTTAGAACATTGGGCCAGTAACCAAAAGGTTGCTGGATCGAATCCACGAGCTGGCAAGGTAAGAATCTGTCATTCTGCCCCTGAGCAAGGCTCTTAACCCACCAGCCACTGTGCTTCTACACCTGCATTGCTTGCTGTTTGGGGTTTTAGGCTGGGAATCTGTACAGCACTTTGTTACGTCAGCTGATGTAAGAAGAGCTTTATAAATACGATTGATTGATTGATTTATTATTATTCCCCAGGCACCAAACATGTGGATGTGGATTAAGGCAGCCACCCGCGCTTCTCTGATTCAGAGGGGTTGGGTTAAATGCAGAAGACACAATTCAGTTGAAGGCATTCTGACTAGGTGTCCTCCTTTCCCTGACATACAGACTGTTGCAAGTGTCTTATCAATAAACATAAGACACAGTACAGTGAAACAAACTGACACTTTGACATAAGTACAACATTTACATTTTTGTCCTTTAGCAGAGCAATTTACCAGTCAGTGCATTCATCTTCAGATAGCTAGGTGAGACAACTACATAGCACAGGCTTAGTTATCTTCTACCAGGGGTCCTCAACAACATTCAGCCTTCCTCTGTTACCTTCCACCAGGGGTCCCCAACAACAAGATGACCTTATAACCGTCATACCGGTAGTGATGAGTCATGACAGCAGTCAAATTCCACGGTCATCTCCTTTTATTCACTCTGGACATGTGTTAGTAGTACCCAACTCGCTCGTGATCATCAGGTCGCTAACGGCCTGGTAGTCAGGGATCTATTGTCCATCTAACAACTCTGACATCAATGCAAATGAGATGGAAAATCACATCAAAACACTTATCATCAAAACAGTATCAATGCTTTTAAAACTCACGTTAACTTGTGATCGATCAATTTGAAGAAAGTGATGCTTTCTAAGGTGATGATTAATTAAAAACACCCATATTACAGTTTATTCATATGCACAGGCCTATATGAGCCCAAGCCTGAAAAAAAAAAAAAATGATATAAAATAATCATCGTAGATGGACTGGTTAATATATGCTACCATCCAAACCTTACATCCATGAGTCTGGAAGAGAACGTATAGGCCCGAGGCGATGATGTTGGTTGCTTACAGAGTTAGCCTACAATTATATTGAATTTGTAGACCTATTTCATTTTCAATAGTCTAGTAATAGGGAATTTGTTATATTATCATATCTAATAGGCTGACACGTTACCTGTAATAGCTACAGAATATCTCACCACCGGGTACGTTTCCAACTCCTCCTCTCTCTCTCTCTCCCTCTCTCCTTGCCTTTCTCGAGCGCGCAGAGAAAGGGTCTGTCAACGGTTTAATTAAATGCTTTGTTGTGAAAACATGAGACTATTATTGTTCCCGAACAGTTTTCCAAAATGAAGTGCGAATCTGTACACTCACCCATTCAGGTCAGAGTGTTATCGTCATCTGAAGGGAAAAGACGAATGTTTCAGAGGACGTTTTATTTTATTTTTTATTTTATTTTATTCTATTCTACTGTATTTTAGTCAATGTCACTTCGACATTGCTCAACCTAATTCCATTCTTTTACTTTTAGATTTGTGTGTATTGTTGTGAATCGTTAGATACTACTGCACTGTTGGAGCTAGTTACACAACATTTTTTTAAATTTATTTTTTTATTTCACCTTTATTTAACCAGGTAGGCTAGTTGAGAACAAGTTCTCATTTACAACTGCGACCTGGCCAACATGCGGATACACCCCCAATAACATCTGCTGTGGATATATGGACATGACCAATAACATTTGATTTAATCGTGTCATATGTAGTATTCTGATATATTATAAAGTGTTATTATTGCATTGGTTGCACCAGTACTTTTGCAGAAGTGGATTAATTGTTGTATTGGTAAATATAGTATTTTACATGAACACACTACCACAACGTTTTCCATAGTGGCCTTTTATAAAAGGAGTTTTATTGCGCTGCCATCCGCAAGCTTTAGGAGTCATCTCAAGACAGTCCTTGGAGCTCATGTGCAGAGTAACATACGACCCAGTGGACCCAGGGCAGACATGATAAATCTTGACCCTTTGTCAATCCAAGTAATTAGTTTCTCTCTCTCTCTCTCTCTCTCTCTCTCTCTCTCTCTCTCTCTCTCTCTCTCTCTGTCTCTCTCTCTCTGTCTCTCTCTCTCTGTCTCTCTCTCTCTCTGTCTCCCTCTCTCTGTCTCTCTCTCTCTCCCTCTCCCTCTCTCTCTCTCTCTCTCTCTCTGTCTCTCTCTCTCCCTCTCTCTCTCTCTCTCTCTCTAAGAGGTGAATGTTTAAGTTTATTTTTTATATTGATGCCGTGTTTCTAGACCTTTATAGACATGTTATAAGTGTAATGCCATATGCATTTACTCATGTACATGTACATTGCAGAGTTACAACCCTCATCTAATACTGTTTACATGTGTCATATCTTTGTCTTATAGAGCCACAACAGTAACATTCCATGTCATCTGATTGACCAGAATCATATCAACATCTTCAAATGGAAACAGCTGTCTGTGTGTCTGTGTTAGCGTCTGTGTGTCTGTGTATGTGTCTGTGTGTCTGTGTATGTGTCTGTGTCTGCGTGTCTGTGTGTATGTGTCTGTGTGTGTGTATGTGTCTGCGTGTCTGTGTCTCTGCGTGTCTGTGTCTGCGTGTCTGTGTCTGTGTGTGTGTGTATGTGTGTGTGTGTGTATGTGTGTGTGTGTGTCTGTGTCTGTGTGACTGTGTGTCTGTGTCTGCGTGTCTGTGTCTGCGTGTCTGTGTCTGTGTATGTGTCTGTGTGTCTGTGTGTCTGTGTGTCTGTGTCTGCGTGTGGTGATGACTATCAAGAGTACAGTGATGGACCTCAACATCATGTTCTAACAGGACAGCACTATAGAGGACAGAACCAGACCAATCAGTTAGAAGTATATAGCGGGTGAGGGCATTCATAGCCGACCACTCAGACGGGTGAGAGCATTCACAGCCGACCACTCAGACGGGTGAGAGCATTCATAGCTGACCACTCAGACGGGTGAGAGCATTCACAGCCGACCACTCAGACGGGTGAGAGCATTCATAGCCGACCACTCAGACGGGTGAGAGCATTCACAGCCGACCACTCAGACGGGTGAGAGCATTCACAGCCGACCACTCAGACGGGTGAGGGCATTCACAGCCGACCACTCAGACAGGTGAGGGCATTCACAGCCGACCACTCAGACGGGTGAGGGCATTCATAGCCGACCGCTCAGACGGGTGAGGGCATTCACAGCCGACCACTCAGACAGGTGAGGGCATTCACAGCCGACCACTCAGACAGGTGAGGGCATTCACAGCCGACCACTCAGACGGGTGAGGGCATTCATAGCCGACCGCTCAGACGGGTGAGGGCATTCATAGCCGACCGCTCAGACGGGTGAGGGCATTCATAGCCGACCGCTCAGACGGGTGAGGGCATTCACAGCCGACCACTCAGACGGGTGAGGGCATTCACAGCCGACCACTCAGACGGGTGAGGGCATTCATAGCCGACCACTCAGATGGGTGAGGGCATTCATAGCCGACCGCTCAGACGGGTGAGGGCATTCATAGCCGACCGCTCAGACAGGTGAGGGCATTCACAGCCGACCACTCAGACGGATGAGGGCATTCATAGCCGACCACTCAGAGGGGTGAGGGCATTCACAGCCGACCACTCAGACGGGTGAGGGCATTCATAGCCGACCGCTCAGACAGGTGAGGGCATTCACAGCCGACCTCTCAGACAGGTGAGGGCATTCACAGCCGACCACTCAGACGGGTGAGGGCATTCACAGCCGACCACTCAGACGGGTGAGGGCATTCATAGCCGACCGCTCAGACGGGTGAGGGCATTCATAGCTGACCGCTCAGACGGGTGAGGGCATTCATAGCCGACCGCTCAGACGGGTGAGGGCATTCACAGCCGACCACTCAGACGGATGAGGGCATTCATAGCCGACCACTCAGAGGGGTGAGGGCATTCACAGCCGACCACTCAGACGGGTGAGGGCATTCACAGCCGACCACTCAGACGGGTGAGGGCATTTTTTTTTTTAACCTTTATTTTACTAGGCAAGTCAGTTAAGAACAAATTCTTATTTTCAATGACGGCCTAGGAACAGTGGGTTAACTGCCTGTTCAGTGGCAGAACGACATATTTTGTACCTTGTCAGCTCGGGGGTTTGAACTTGCAACCTTTCGGTTACTAGTCCAACGCTCTAACTACTAGGCTACCCAGCCGACAGCTCAGACGGGTGAGGGCATTCACAGCCGACCGTTTTTACGTGGTCCTTCTAGACGGATTTAGTAACCAACTTTTTTTTACATGGTCTGTAATTTCTCCGGATTTAGCGACCAATAGTTTTTACAATATGTTACGTTTCATGTGGTATGTAATCATTTTGTGGATTTCCATCACCAATTTCGTATGATATGCTACGAATTACAATTCTTGTTATATGTCACGAATTTGCTAAACTTGCTAAACTTACAATATGTTCTGAATTTGCACACGTACAATATGTTACGAATTCCCTAAATTAACAATATGTTACGAATTTGCAAAAACGATATGTTATGAATTCTAGCTAGGAGGCTAATGTTAGCTAGCTCGCTAACATTAGCGACGCTAGGGGTTAGGGTTAAGGTTAGGAGTTAGGTTAAATGGTTAAGGTTAGGAGTTAGGTTAAATGGTTAAGGTTAGGAGTTAGGTTAAATGGTTAAGGTTAGGAGTTAGGTTAAATGGTTAAGGTTAGGAGTTAGGTTAAATGGTTAAGGTTAGGAGTTAGGTTAAATGGTTAAGGTTAGGAGTTAGGTTAAAACGGTTAAGGTTAGGAGTTAGGTTAAAACGGTTAAGGTTAGGAGTTAGGTTAGGGTTAGTTAAAAGGGATAAGGTTAGGAGTTAGGTTAGGGGAAGGGTTAGTTAAAGGGGATAAGGTTAGGAGTTAGGTTAGGGGAAGGGTTAGTTAAAGGGGTTAAGGTTAGGAGTTAGGTTAGGGTTAGGGGAAGGGTTAGTTAAAGGGGTTAAGGTTAGGAGTTAGGTTAAAACGGTTAAGGTTAGGAGTTAGGTTAGGGTTAGTTAAAAGGGATAAGGTTAGGAGTTAGGTTAGGGGAAGGGTTAGCTAAAAGGGTTAAGGTTAGGAGTTAGGTTAGGGGAAGGGTTAGTTAAAGGGGTTAAGGTTATGGGAAAGGTTAGCTAACATGTCAAGCAGTTGCAATGTAGCTAAAAAGTTAATATTTAGCTCAAATGCTAAAGTTGTCAGTGATGAGATTTGAAATCACAATTTACAAATAATTTGTACACTGCAAATTGACTGCAAGAAGCCCAAACAGATACAGTATATAGCAAAAACATCATAATTTCAAACCTGGATTACTTTGAGATATGACTACATAGTCTATTTATGTTTGGGAATACTTGGTAACAGATTTCCTCAATTAAAAAGGATTACACAATCCAATCCATATGATTTCATATAATACATTTGGATCCTTACCTTGTTATGGCTAGAATCACAACTCAAACATCAGGTCATCAAATCCCTGAAACATTTTCATGGTCTGTTCTTGAAGACTGCTTCAGAAAATTTGTTTGTGCACCTCTGAGATAGCATATCGCTCTTTCACCTTCTGGGTTGGGCAGCCAGCTGAACTTTGGATACCATAATACCACCAGCAATACATAAAGTCAGCCAGGGAATGTTCTGGGTGTACAATTGTTGTTTATATTTATGGCAATGAATAACCTTTGACACATCAACCCAACTGTAAAAATGTCCACACGGACTATTCCTTGGGATAGTATTGTAGCGAATTCCAAGGGCAGCTCCGACTGGAATCAAACCCAGGCCCAGTCACTGTCAAACCATTAAGCCAAGATATCTTAACCTCTTGATAAGGTCGATAATAGTGTTGGTTTAAGGTCGCTACACTACCAACTTCCTTTGGGAGAGCATTCCCCCCCCCCAATGCTTCTCTATACCAAGTCCCTCACGCATATCATGCCTCTCCGATGGCCTCACAGGCATCATCCCACTTCTGACACCGGTGTAGCGAATTGGGAGGTGTAGCCCCGATCAGAACTCAAACCCAGCTCCAGCGACTGTCAACCCAACACCTGTTATGCCAAGAGTTCCATACCTCTTAACGAGGTTGCCATATGTGTTGGGTTAAGGCTACTAAAGTATTTATGTGTAGGTTTTTAGTTGTTGTAAAATGACAGTATTTCTGTTACATGTATTTGATATATATACAGTGTCTTGCGAAAGTATTCGGCCCCCTTGAACTTTGCGACCTTTTGCCACATTTCAGGCTTCAAACATAAAGATATAAAACTGTATTTTTTTGTGAAGAATCAACAACAAGTGGGACACAATCATGAAGTGGAACGACATTTATTGGATATTTCAAACTTTTTTAACAAATCAAAAACTGAAAAATTGGGCGTGCAAAATTATTCAGCCCCCTTAAGTTAATACTTTGGAGCGCCACCTTTTGCTGCGATTACAGCTGTAAGTCGCTTGGTGTATGTCTCTATCAGTTTTGCACATCGAGAGACTGAATTTTTTTTCCCATTCCTCCTTGCAAAACAGCTCGAGCTCAGTGAGGTTGGATGGAGAGCATTTGTGAACAGCAGTTTTCAATTCTTTCCACAGATTCTCGATTGGATTCAGGTCTGGACTTTGACTTGGCCATTCTAACACCTGGATATGTTGGGCACTGATGTTGGGTGATTAGGCCTGGCTCGCAGTCTGCGTTCCAATTCATCCCAAGGGTGTTCAATGGGGTTGAGGTCAGGGCTCTGTGCAGAACAGTCAAGTTCACACCGATCTTGAAAAAACATTTCTGTATTGACCTCACTTTGTGCACAAGGGCATTGTCATGTGGAAACAGGAAAGGGCCTTCCCCAAACTGTGGCCACAAAGTTGGAAGCACAGAATAGTCTAGAATGTCATTGTATACTGTAGCATTAAGATTTCCCTTCACAGAAACTAAGGGGTTTAGCCCGAACCATGACAAAACAGCTGCAGGCCATTATTCCTTTTCCACCAAACTTTACAGTTGGCACTATGCATTCGGGCTGGTAGCGTTCTCCTGGCATCCGTCAAACTCAGATTTGTGTGTCGGACTGCCAGATGGTGAAGCGTGATTTATCACTCCAGAGGACAAGTTTCCACTGCTCCAGGGTGCAATGGCGGTGAGCTTTACACCACTCCAGCCGACGCTTGGCATTACGCATGGTGATCTTAGGCTTGTGACATCTTGAAGCTCCTGATGAACAGTTCTTGTGCTGATGTTGCTTCCAGAGGCAGTTTGGAGCTCTATAGTGAGTGTTGCAACTGAGGACAGACAAATTTTACTCGCTATGCGCTTCATCACTCGGCGGTCCCATTCTGTGAGCTTGTGTGGCCTACCACTTCGCGGCTGAGCCGTTGTTGCTCCTAGACATTTCTACTTCACAATAACAGCACTTACAGTTGAATGGGGCAGCTCTAGAAAAGCATAAATTTGACGAATTGACTTGTTGGAAAGGTGGCATCCTATGACAGTGCCAAGTTAAAAGTCACTGAGCTCTTCATTACGGGCCGTTCTACTGTCAATGTTTGTCTATGGAGATTGCATGGCTGTTCTCTCGATTTTATACACCGGTCAGCAATGGGTGTGGCTGAAATAGCTGAATCTAACTCATGTGAAAGGGTGTCCACATACTTTTGGCCATGTAGTGTATAATTTTCGTAGTTATGGCACACTTTGTCTAGGAGCTTTTGAAGATTTAAAAAACAGAAATCGTATTATTTTAAAAAGTATTAAAAAAAGGTGTGGATTATTCTAAATCCACCCTGATTCAGAATATACCATGTCATAGTCATGTTCAATAGCTATAGATAAGAGAAATCCGAATATCCTATATAAAACACATTTTACCTTGGTGAGGAGGGGCGGCAGGTAAACTAGCTAGTGGTTAGAGCGTTGGGCCAGTAACCGAAAGGTTGCTAGCTCCAATTCCCGAGCTGACAATGTAAGAATATGTCGTTCTGCCCCTGAGCAAGGCAGTTAACCCAAACCCAACCCCTCTGATTCAGAGGGGTTGGGGGTTAAATGCGGAAGACACATTTCAGTTGAAGGCATTCAGTTGTACAACTGACTAGATCTTTCCCTTAAAAATATATACAGTACGATAAAGGGACCAAATCACTGCAATAGCCTAGACATTGAGAAAGCAAATTCGATTGAAACACTGATAATTTTTTTGGCGCTATGGCATCTTCTACATTTCTTCAAGACTGCAGAATCTGAACTTTGTCTACGCGTCATATGTTATCTTCTCGCATATTACTTTAGCACGTATGTTCATTATGTTATGGGGTTTGTCTGACAACAAGCACATCTTTTACGACACTTTTACGCATTCTGTCCATTAGGCCTACCCATAGAGTTGTGTTCGCATACTGCACACCTACATGTTATGGGGTTGTCTGATGATAAGCACATCTTTTACGACACGTTTACGCACATACAGTACCCTATTGAAATCCACTTGACTCTAATGTCCAATTGTGCAATAGCCTACAATTCAGTATTGTTGAGTTGAATTCCCTAGGTGTGTTTACCTATCCATTACCAACGATACAAGCGCATCATCGCAATAAATATTATCGAAGAGACTGGTGAGAGAGTACACGTAACATTTTATTGACGGGCGGGGCTTGCTTGCCAATTTTCGAGGATTGTATTTCCTTACTAGTCACACCCCTATCCGGAAGAGAAACAGCAACGAATTCGCGAGAAACTTTCTCAGATCGACATCAAGAAGCTACCGCAGGTATGAAAGTCAAACTGCAGATCGTTGATAAGCATTAAATGTGTTATCTACATAGGATAATCGACAGTATTTCTTATAGAATCATATTATTGTATAGTAACTTGTCGATATTTTGTTATAATTGGCCAAGCTCTATAGTGGACTAACCTGTTCATGTTATGTGTATCGTGGGAATGTGGTTGTGATACATCCACTCGATGTTGCTATCATTAGAATAGGCTATATAATAACTGGACTATGAATAAGTTGCATATAATTTACCTTTCTGCTATTCGTTTGTTTAAAGTACTTTTGTTTCTTCCAGGAGATCATCACTTTTTCATATTCATATTCAGGACACAACATGTGGCCTAACCAAGGTAGGTAGAATATATTAATACTATATTATGCCATAACTATCTTCATGTTATCGCCAAAGTTATATCAGTCGGATATATTACAACGTTTATGAAATCCTGTTCAGGTCCCCCTGGCCAGAACCCGGCCTTCCCCCCAGCCTACAACCCTGGATTCCCTTCTGGTCCAAACCCAGCACACCCTCAAGGCCAGAACCCCATGTACGCACCTGGCACAAACCCTGCTTATCCCCCTGGTATGGCCCCCGGTATGGCCCCTGGTATGGCCCCCGGTATGAATCCAGCCATGCCTCCAGGATCCATGCCTTACGGACAATACCCAGGAGGACAACAGCCTTATCCAGCTGGACCAGGTGCACCTGGTTACCCAGGGCCCTACCCTGGTGGGGTCCATCCAGGTGGAGCCTACCCCGGGGGCATGCATCCCGGCATGGCTGGGGGTGTGGCGGGATTCGGGATGGGAGTCACTGGACACAAGGCACACAAAAAAATGAAGAAGGCGAAGGGGAAGAAGGCGCACAAAGCCGACAAACACCTGAAGCATCATGGAGGCCACAGGAAGGTGGGTGTCTCTCTGTTTGTTTGTTTGTGTGTGTCTGTGTGTCAATCAATAACAGGGAGGGTCTGTGGATTTTGAGTGCAGTTGACAGGTGACTGTACCTCCCACTGATGGTACCATGACTCATTCTGTGCTTCCCAATTGGCACCCTATTCCCTATAGTGCCCAGGTCACAAGTAGTGCTATAGGGTGTCATTTGGGATCAAGCCACTGTGTGTACTCTGAGTTAAGTCTGGTCCCCTCTGAGGTATTTTTACTGACCTGTTTGCTTTGCGTTAACATACTCACAAGTTTTGTTCATCACACGACTAGGAAGACTGGAAATCGAGGCTCTTGCCCTGAGAACTATTCATGTGTGTGTGTGTACCAAACTTTTTGTTTATTTGTGTGAGTAATATCGTTTCTCATCCTGCTGTCATAAATGTTATTGTTTTGTTGTGAGAGAGTGAGGCTTGCCTGAGAGGGGGGTAGAGCTGTCACCCTGCCTGAGAGGGGGGTAGAGCTGTCACCCTGCCTGAGAGGGGGTAGAGCTGTCACCCTGCCTGTATCTTTTAAAAATGTCTACCCCCAGGACTTAATTGAGCATCTGATGCAATATTTTATTTCTGGGTTTCCGAGGTTCTGTCCACCTATTTTGTTCTTGTTTCGTTGGTGGGGTTGTGTGAGTGACGCCTCCTTTCTTTATTCAGTCATCGAGACAACTTGTCATGTACTAGCACGGGTTTCACTGATAGCTTCTTTATCGATGAACTTACAACTGTTATGTGGTTGTCTTACCTAGTTGAATGAACTGAATAGTAAGTCACTGGTGGGTAAGAGAGTCTGCTAAATGACCTAAATGTTCATTTTTTTTCCCCCAGCACTCTTCAAGCAGTAGCAGCAGCAGCAGCAGCGACGAGGAGTGATGTCACTAACAACATCCAACACAGTGTCTTCAACACAGCACATCCTTGAATTAAATGGGGGAAAAATGGCCTCTTCTTCTACCTAAATTACAATGAGGTTAAAGGAACGTGTTAGGATGGGGGAGGACTATTATTAAGAATGGGAAAAATTGATTGGAAAATGATTTGAATATTAATTGTATAACACTGTAACAAAAGTATGTATAATGAACACAATTATGCCTTCCCATAGTCTTAACATTTTAGGGATATAGGCCTATGAATGTGTGCACAGTCATGAGGATATGCACTATAATGTATAATGTTATGCCTTTACACTGATGATAAGTAATATTTCGAATGGTTGATTATATTTCCAACTATAAATAATATATAGGCTATAGCTGAGCGAGTGAGCGAGATGTGTGGAATTTCCCCAGTAAAAAAAACAACCAAATAAATATTTATTTTAATACTGGATTGATTGGTTTTTTTTTTTTAAGTACTGTATTCACATCACAAAATGTATCGGTTTGACTTTATATTTCAACTCTGACAGAGACAAATATTGTATCCACGTGAAAACATTTTTAATTTATTTATTTTTTACCTTGAAGTGATACTGTAACAATTCCAATGTAGATGATCGAGTTAGTTTGTTACATTGTAACAGCTAATTGCATAGCTTTGGAACGTCACATTTAACATTACCTACTGTAACTTTGTGCGCAGTTTCTTTGTAACCAGATAGGCGGGTTTATCGTGGCTGTGGGAGGGTTTGGTGAAAGGGGGAAGTTCAGACCTTCTACTTCTGTTGTCTTTGTGTAAAGCAGTGGAGCGCCCGATCTCACGCTATCACTCTTCCCTCTTCCCCGAATCCTTTTAAAACTCTCCCCTGGGTTTCTACCCTCCCGAACCTCTCCCCTTCTACCCCACCCTCCCCCCGACAACACATCTCAAAACACGGATCAGGTAAGAACATTTAATATCTCTCTCTCTCTATATATACGTGTGCAATAAAATGTAAAGGCACACCGCATCTGGCTAGCTGGTAGCACGCACAGCCAGGCTTCACGTGGATTTGCCAGGCCGCAGTACTTGCACGCAGCTCATAATAAAGCCAGCACGAGCTGATTTATCAGTCATTTGGTTGCTATTTACGCGTGTTTATTTGTAAATGATCAGTGTTAGGATGTGTGTAGCCAATATGAAACCGATGTATATTGTTAAAAAAAAAAAAAAAAAACAATTGCTAGCGTGAATGTCAAATGGGACAGTCATTCAAACGATATAGCTCCACATGCTCCACACACGGATGCTTAGCCACCCAATTAGTGTGCTATGCTAGGTCATGAAGCTAGCACGGAGGGCGCCGGCCGGTGAGGCTCAACTGCACGCAGCTATTTATGAGTGAAATTGAATTCATTGCAGCCAAGTAATCGAACACATTGTCTATTAATTTACGAACTTGAACAGCAAGTTTGTTTCGCTCGGGATTCACTCTTGGGGGGGGGGACTATTAACCAGCTTGTTAGCCTAACATGCTAGCTAGCGAAATGTATCTCTCGCCAGCAATGTGCTGAGTTACTAGCGAATTTAAAGATGCACGTGAACATGAATCATTGCTATGATTACCACTCTAACGAAGTTAGTGTTACTTTTAGCCTAAAGGCAAGTTACTGTGCATGACTCATGCTATAGTACTAATAATAATCATGCGTGCAGCAGCCTCACACTAGAAGGCCCCATTCTTGTTTGCCAATCATATCTCAACTCCACACGATACTACCATGGAGTTCAGATACTTGACTACATTCTTGTTTTTGCAAATTAATTTATTTCCCCTCTTATAATAATGGCAATCCGTTTTAGAACTAAAAGCTGCTGTTGCTGAAATAAATCTGGCATTATTTGGATGTTTTTTTCAGCAGCTTACTTGTAAAACAGGGTCCTTAAATTATTTCAGCTCTAGACCCAATTTAAAAATGTAACGTCCTCCCATGACCCAAGTGGAAAAATAAATGGCGTGTGATTTATAGATGTATTCTCGTAACTCGTGCCCCAACTCTTACATGCCCAGTGCCTACTTTGTGTTTCCTACCCATAGTTTTAAGAGACCCTCTTGCTCAACCGTAATATGCTATCAAGTTTTTTTGAGATCAATAGCAAGCTAGCTAGCTATTTGGTGTTAGTGTGCAAAAGGCTGATGGGTAAAAACCAAAAACCCAGCTATTCTATACTGTTCACTGATCTCACATTCTATACTCAATTGTTCTCCTGCTTGTCCCTCAGCCCTATACTCTTCATCCTATGCACTATTCTAAAAATGTCTTACTGTTCTCTTGTCCGAACTCCAGATCCCATCTTTGTGACCAAAGACCCCCAGTTTTGACCCTTAAACTACAGCTTCTCCCATCCAGTACTAATTATGGACTCCGGTGTGATTGAAGGAGGACTCAATGTCACCCTTACCATTCGATTGCTGATGCACGGCAAGGTGAGTGACCGCCCACAGAAGGTGTGACCTTGAGTGACCGCCCACAGAAGGTGTGACCTTGAGTGACCGCCCACAGAGATGAAGGCTAAGCACTGTCACCATGACCTTTCAATTGCTGATGCACGGGCACTGTGTGTGACCTCCCAGAGCAGGTGACAGCAGGGTGTAACTAGAATGTTTTGGCCCACTGAGCTAAAGCCTCTTAGACATTTAAAGCTCGGGGAGCAAACACAAGTCTTCAGCTCTCAGACCAGGTTACCCATTTAAACATGGTTTGCCAAACCACCCCTATTAATGGTCCATGTGATCTTTTCAAATGACCAAACTCCTCTTTTGTGCTGCAACTCTGTTTATCATAGTCACTTTAACTATACCTACATGTACATACTACCTCAATTAGCCTGACTAACTGGTGCCCCTGCACATTGACTCTGTAGCGGTACCACCTGTATATAGCCTCCACATTGACTCTGTACCGGTACCCCCTGTATATAGCCTCCACATTGACTCTGTACCAGTACCCCCTGTATATAGCCTCCACATTGACTCTGTACCAGTACCCCCTGTATATAGCCTCCACATTGACTCTGTACCAGTACCCCCTGTATATAGCCTCCACATTGACTCTGTACCAGTACCCCCTGTATATAGCCTCCACATTGACTCTGTACCGTAACACCCTGTATATAGCCTCCACATTGACTCTGTACCGGTACCCCCTGTATATAACCTCCACATTGTCTCTGTACCGGTACCCCTGTATATAGCCTCCACATTGACTCTGTACCGGTACCCCTGTATATAGCCTCCACATTGACTCTGTACCGTAATACCCTGTATATAGCCTCCACATTGACTCTGTACCGTAATACCCTGTATATAGCCTCCACATTGACTCTGTACCGTAATACCCTGTATATAGCCTCCACATTGACTCTGTACCGTAATACCCTGTATATAGACTCCACATTGACTCTGTACCGGTACCCCTGTATATAGTCTCCACATTGACTCTGTACCGTAATACCCTGTATATAGCCTCCACATTGACTCTGTACCAGTACCCCCTGTATATAGTCTCCACATTGACTCTGTACCGTAATACCCTGTATATAGCCTCCACATTGACTCTGTACCGTAATACCCTGTATATAGACTCCACATTGACTCTGTACCGGTACCCCCTGTATATAGCCTCCACATTGACTCTGTACCGTAATACCCTGTATATAGCCTCCACATTGACTCTGTACCAGTACCCCCTGTATATAACCTCCACATTGACACTGTACCGGTACCCCCTGTATATAGCCTCCACATTGACTCTGTACCGTAATACCCTGTATATAGCCTCCACATTGACTCTGTACCGGTACCTCCTGTATATAACCTCCACATTGACTCTACCGATACCCCCTGTATATAGCCTCACTACTTTACTGATCTATTGTTAACCAAATACCTTTTTTTTTAAATTGTATTTTTTATACTTGACTGCATTTTTGGTTAAGGGCTTGTAAAGTGAGCATTTCACTGTACGTTCTACTACACCTGTTGTATTCGGCACATGTGACAAATACACTTTGATTTGAATGATTAAAAAAAAAAAAAAAAAACTGTTTTTCTCTTTTAGGAAGTCGGAAGCATCATCGGCAAGAAAGGTGAATCTGTGAAAAAGATGAGAGAAGAGGTGAGAGGCACACACACGTTTTTTTGTTTGTGCCTATGCTGCTGCTAGAAAGTCATGTTTCCTCATTGC
>NC_056430.1:9278088-9313088 GCF_018296145.1 Oncorhynchus tshawytscha | reverse complement strand
CCTATCCTCCCCGATCTACAATGTCCTCCTCTAATCTCACTGTCCTCCAATATGTTCCCTATCCTCCCCGATCTACCATGTCCTCCAATATGTTCCCTATCCTCCCCGATCTACCATGTCCTCCTCTACTCTCACTGTCCTCCAATATGTTCCCTGTCCTCCTCTACTCTCACTGTCCTCCAATATGTTCCCTATCCTCCCCGATCTACCATGTCCTCCTCTACTCTCACTGTCCTCCAATATGTTCCCTATCCTCCCCGATCTACCATGTCCTCCAATATGTTCCCTATCCTCCCCGATCTACCATGTCCTCCTCTACTCTCACTGTCCTCCAATATGTTCCCTATCCTCCCCGATCTACCATGTCCTCCAATATGTTCCCTATCCTCCCCGATCTACCATGTCCTCCTCTACTCTCACTGTCCTCCAATATGTTCCCTATCCTCCCCGATCTACCATGTCCTCCTCTACTCTCACTGTCCTCCAATATGTTCCCTATCCTCCCCGATCTACCATGTCCTCCTCTACCTATCCTCTCTACCTATCCTTTCAGTTTTGCTGGTGTATTGACAGCTCACCACCTCAGCGTATCACTATGGGTTTAGGAATGAGGTGTTAGTTCAGGATGAGCCTTGTATTACTGCCTCGGTGATACTGTGGTGATTATGCCTGGTTGGTTTTGGTCGGGGCCCAGGAGAGAGAGATACTACATACGTTCTGTCCTGTCCATCCGACAGAAGACTGTAAGAAACCATTCCAAACGGAGTCCCGAGTTGTCCTGAGCTGCAGTGGAAAGACCGTGGAGTATAAAGGAATAGAATGATTCCCCAAGCCACGCAACAATCGTCCATTTTAGAGCAACAGTTTGAGGATAAAATGCGCTAACTGGTCAAGACAACTGGCTCTTGTTCACTAGGGTATGCCATGCATTCCAACTATTGGCAGAAAAAAGGTTTTGCCAATTTCTTATTGGACACGTCAGGAAGTCCAGGATCCAGTTGCAGAGGGAGGTGTTCAGTCCCAGGGTCCTTAGCGTAGTGATGAGCTTTGAGGGCTTTATGGTGTTGAACGCTGAGCTGTAGTCAATGAACAGTATTCTCACGTAGGTGTTTGGTACCCAATGAGCACGACCTCATCTACTATTATACATGTCTGGATGAATGTTGTGGTGAATGAAATGGTTTCTGTGCTGTACTGACCATGCTTCTTTTCCCGTTTCTCCCCCCACCCCATCTCTTACCCTCACAGTCTTCCTCTGCCTCTATCTCTCCACAGCTCACCAAGCTCCACCAGCTGGCCATGCAGCAGAGCCCCTTTCCCATGGGCCCTAACAACACAGGGTTTCAAGGTACTGGGGACTTGCCGATACAATCGCTTGTAGAAATAACGTTTTTAAAAGGCTCTGTAAACCACTGCGCTCAGAACTAGTGTGTTGGGACCAAAATGAGATCAGCAGTAGGTTTCACTCAAGATATTTGACGCTTACGTTTTTAAAAAAAAAAATTTAAACAACGTTTTATTAATGAAGGCAACAGGCGTGAAAGACCAATGTTTTGGCTGTTATAAGGCCATCGTTCGTGTGTCACCCTGATAGAAACAAACTCCTTGACGAAGGCTTTACCTGCTGTTTTTTTTAAACATTTTGTTTCAATGAACACGCCACCACATTAGCAGTGTTTAAATGTAATGAATAGTCCCACGTTTCCTCTTGGTCCTGGTTGTTTATTTATACATTGTTGTATTTTTGTCTTGTTGATTTAGGAGGGATGGATGCGTCTGCCCAGACCAGCTCCCATGAGATGACCATTCCAAATGATGTAAGTATTTCCACAGTGACTACTCTGACCCGCCCATTTTAAGTGGTTGGACAGTTCAAACTGTCAATCAAATCCATTCTAGTTGATTGGCTTACTTGACTACCTGGTTTTCTCCCTCTTTCTAGTTGATTGGCTTAACTGATTTCCTGTTCCCCCCCCCCTCCCTCTAGTTGATTGGCTGCATAATCGGTCGCCAGGGTTCTAAGATCAATGAGATCCGTCAGATGTCGGGTGCCCAGATAAAGATCGCCAACCCTGTGGATGGCTCCGCAGACAGACAGGTCATCATCACTGGTTCTGCTGCCTCCATCAGCCTGGCAGAGTACCTCATCAACGCCAGGTCAGACACATCACAGTTAGATCAAATACCAAATCTGTTATTGAGAGAGTCAGAGAGAGAGTCAGAGAGATTGACTTGGCCAGTGCAAAATTCCAGAAATGTTCCCCAAAATTCCTAGGATGACTGTTTCTCTGTTGGAGGACTTCCTGCATGGTCCCTCCTGGTTCCTGGAATCCTCCAACCGGTGGTCTTTGGGTTCTGGGACATTCTTGACTTTTAGTTTCTGGTCTTGGTTGGTGGAGCAGGCTTTTGATCTGGCCCAACACTAACTAACTCAGAGCTGGGTTAGAACAGAAGCCTGCAGCTCTCCAGATATATAGTAACGCAGTGTTCTACCATGCCCTTTCTGGTATCAACCCACCACCCCGCACCACTGTACTTGGGCCGTTGACATTTGGGCGCCTCCCAGTAATACAGTACAATGTGTTTGTGTTCGACTGACCGCCTAGCCTCCCAACACCAACCTCTAAAATCATGTACTGTTATTGTACTGGTTCTCTGCTGAATAGTTCAGTGTGTTTTGAGGGCATCAGTTTAAAAACAAGACAGTGAACACAATCATTCATCTTGATCACATAATGAGTAGCTGTTTGGGATTCAAGGTGATTTGTAGTTCAGCGACTCTGCAGTCCGGCTGCAACATTGTCTGTCTCAAATACGCACACTGTCTCTAGAAACATGAGTCAGACTTGTAATGATGTCATCTTCCCGTGTCCTCACTGACGGCTGCTATGCCTAGATGTCCTTTTGCCTTGTCTATCAGACTGTCCCCCCTCCCCCTAACTGTCAGTCTGTTCCCCCCTCATCCCCCTCCCTGACTGTCAGTCTGTCTCCCTCCCTCATCCCCCTCCCTGACTGTCAGTCTGTTCCCCCCCCTCATCTCTCCCTTCATACTCACCAGCCTTCCCTGTAACCCGTCCCGACTGTCCCTCTTTTTCCTTGTCTCTGTTGTTTCTACAGCGTAGAGTCCTCTAAACCCTCCTCCTCGAACCCCGAACAGACCCACAGCACCAGCCTCCTCTGCCCTCCTCTTCTCTCCACCACTACCACCTCCTCTCCTGCTGCTACTTCCTCTACTGCTTCTTCCTCCTCCTCCTCTTCTTCCTCCTGTTTGGCGCCCCCTTCCTCCATCTCTCTGTCCTTGTTGGTTCCTCCAGACACTCCCTCCTCTGACTCCCCTACTATCCCCTGTGTCTCCAGTCTGCTCAGTCTTAAGCCCCTCCCCCTCCTGGCCCTCCACTCAGCCAATGCTGAGCCAAAGCTCTCCCCAGAGCTGGGTTCCAAGTCTAAGAGGCGAAGGCTTTCCCCTTACTAACACTACAGACATGAAGTACGTCCCAAATGACACTTCCTGTATAGTGCTCTACTTTTGACCATGGCCCTATGTGCAATAGGGTGCTATTTGGGATGTAGTCAAGCTTAGTGTTGTCTGTACTGGTTCTTGCTCTACCGTTGTACCTGGATGTGCATCATGCTTCTAAACTTTAAAGTTAAAAAAAGAATAATAAAATGGGGAAAAAGCCACACACACAAAAAAGCTAAATGCCCAGATATGGCCTGAGGTCTCGTCCCCATGTGTTGTTGTTCCACTGCTTGGTTTTGTCACCTTGAGTCCCTGTTCTTTCTATCTAACGACACTTTGCATCAGCATGGACACTCTGTTCTCAGACTGACTTATTGACTAAAATCTTGTTGTTGGTTTCTCTTCTTTCTGTAAGCTCAGGTAACACCTCTCGTGTCCTCTTTATATTGAGATCTCAAACTGGATTTCATTTATTCTGAGGAAAAGATCGGAATATGAACTTTGCCATACCTGGGTAATGTGTAGCTAGTTACATTTGTTGCAAACTGTTTATTATATTGCTGATATCCTTGACTGAACACATGTAGTGTAACATGTTGAAGTAGTCTCACTGGGTGTCATGCTCACTTTAATAGTTTATCCTCGAGTATCATATGTTATCTCATTTTAAATCACCCTCATTTTTGGGTCATTGGACCTCTATGACTTCAGGAAATTGATGTCTTCGTAACTAAAGTAGTTTAGAATGATTGAATCGAGCCATAGACCTACTGCATGGCCAGCTCAAATGCTGCTCACCACTGCTTTATAATCTTTTAGAACTGGGCAGAAGTCAGCGACAACAATTCAGAGTATAGGAAAGAAGTTGAATGAGTTGTTAGCATTTGGATGTGATGTCAAGGAAACGGGTTCCTCTCAGCTGATTTTCATATTTTTAATCAACAGAGGGGGGTTTGTTTCTTTTGGGTAGATGTTTTGCATTGTGAATGGTAAGAACCTTCGGTGAGTTTGTAAAAGTTTTAAATTGTAAAAAGGTTTTATCGTGTCTGATTTGAAACGCACAGCTTGGCTTATTCTCTTCCCCCTTCGATCTCTCAATGTGTGTCTCTCCAGGCTCTCATCTGAAGCAACAGGACTGGCGACCAACTGATAGAACAGGCTCTGCATAGATGTGATCTGCACTAACCCCCCCCACACACACACACACACACACATTTTACCCTCTACCACTCATTGTTCCATCACTCAGCTCTCTCCTTTAGTGGTCAATGCAACTATCCAACATAGTTTTTTTTTTTTTTTTTTTTTTTTGTCATTTAAAAATCACACCACCCACCCATTTTAAAATAATAATAATTTGTTTATCTGCATTCATTTGTTTTTTACGAAGAAAACAATTTGGTTTTTAGGTCCCTTTTGAGTCCGTGTTGAAAGTTTTAATGATTTATTCTTAGTTAAATTTTTTGGGGGGGGAATGAAAGCTCTCCTTGTCTGTCTTTACACTGTCACAAAAGACTAGATAGAGGAGAATAATCTAAAGGGTTAATTCTGTAAAAGGTAGTTGTTTTTTTCTTTAAAAATGAAAAGGAAAAAATAAATAAAAGCCTCTAAAATAAAAATAGATTGACTGTTTTTTTTCCCGTGCATATTTAAACCCCTCTAGTAATTTTTTATTCATTGAATATCTGCAGAAACTCACCTTGATTTTAATGTTTGTCACCAAAGGGGGAAACATGGAGCTTGTGTTGTCGTCACTACTGGTGCTTTGGGTATGACAAATATCTCTAACAGTACTAGCATTAATGGAAAATACTTTAAAAATACGTACAAACACATTTCACCTTAAACCTTTTTTTTGTTTCCTTGTCATTCCTATTTTTCTATCTTCTCTTTTACCCCATGTCATGTTCAGGATGTGTCCCAAATTGCACACTAGTTCCTATGTAGTGCACTATTAACGTAATGAGGGTGCCATTTGGGATGCCGACTATATTGCTGGGGTCGGGAAGGTTGTTGGGGTTCTGCTCGAGGGCTAGGAAGCAGAGAGGACGATCCTCATTTTTCTTTAAAGATAATACCACAAAAAAAAAAAAGTTGCAATATTTGTTTTAAATGGAGGAAATATTTTTGTTTTAACTTACCAAAGGGGATCGAATCCTGAATAATGACAGGCGTGTGTGTCTAAGTGTGAGGAGAGAAACTAAGATATATTATGAATGATCGTTATTAAGCTGAAACTAATATTATGGATGATCGTTATTAAGCTGAAACTAAGACAAAGAAAAGGGTGTTTTAAATGGGTTGACACTAGTTTCCTGCTCTTTGCTGAAGTCACAATTTATTATTTGCAGGAAATAAATCTTTTGTGCACGTTTTTGGAAAGACTGTAGACCTGGGTGCCACCACATTGTTAAAATAAACTACAGAAATAAAGATGTGAAATGCTCAAACTTCAAATTCTCCGTCTTTGTGTTGCTTTATTGTGGGGGTGGGGGTGGGGGTTGACAAATATACTTCATAAAGGTTATTTCCATTTCACAACTAACCATTATTCTACTCTGCATTCGGTTATCTGGAATGGTCCCTGCTATGCTTTTATAGAAATCATTCTGCATTAATAACCAAAACTGAAACATTGCCAGTTTTTGAACAGTGAGTCGTTTATTTATTTCTTAATTTGCTTCTTAAATATATTTATTGTACACAGATACAATACATAATGCAATATAAAACAAACAGTTCTTTTTTTTTTTTTTTAACAAAGTAGGAGTCTGTTTTTTGATTCGGCATTACGGAAACGAGCCTGATCACAGATCTGTTTATAACGCTCTTGCCAAACATTGGTGTTCCTGACAATGACCATAGGAGTTAGTAAGACAATACTAACAAACAGATCTGGGACCAGGCTAATTTGAAAACATACAAGAATGACCCTCTATTTCTCCAGTCACCAGAGGGCATTGATCTTTTTGCTGTATTGGCAACAAAACAATGAATTATTTATCCGTTTGATGACATCTGTCTGGATGTCCTTCGGCATAAGACCTAGTCGTTAATGAAGTTAATGCTTGACTTGATGGGACGGAATACATTCTGAGATCAGAACATTCAAAATAAACACTATAAAACCTTAATATATTAAGGAGCTGCCGTCTTCTAGCTTATCAAATGGAACCTGCTGAGTCATCCCGATAGAGTGGACTGTGAAGTTGGAGTGGAATCCTCAATGCTACAGAGGATTTAATGGAGACTGTTTAAACATGGGCCTCTATTGTGTCCCAGTTCTGCCCAAGTTTACACTTCCACACTCTTCCCTGTGGATCAAAACAAAAAAGGGGTCTGGTTGATGGGGGTTCCACCATATTTCTTAATCCAGTCCTTTTCAATCCATGAATGGAAAAGAACAAGTGCACATTTAGGGAAGGGTGGAGAATCGGGATGCAACCTTTAGTTGACAGGGAACTAACTAGTTGCCAGGGAACTAGTTAGGAACAAACTCCTCTGTTGCTGTTGAGTTGGATCGTTTCCATAGAGATGGGATAGATAGGTCATTGGTGAGTGGTGGTGATGTCATAGAACTAAAATCCCTTTAGATTCTGTTTCTATGGGTGATAAGTCCCTTTGATCTGAGCCTCATGCTCTGACTGACATCTGCATTTGGACAGGAAGTACAATCCAACCCATACATACTATATTACAAGCATGCTCTAGTGATCTATCTGTACACTTCTAGATGCACATGGTCTGTGACCGAGGTTTAGTCTCTAATGGCACCCTATTCCTTAAGAAGTGCGCTACTTTTGACCCAAAGCTGTGGGGAAAAGTAGCGCACTATATATAGATAAGGATGCCATTTGAGATTTGACCTGAGGTTTTGTTCTCAAAGGTATCCTAGTAGGTGGTATTGCATTTTAATACAGTATAAACACTGCAATACCAAAGAAATACAATAGTTGATCTACAAAAACATGTCAAGACAGACCCTGAAAGAAAGGGGCTGGGCTATAGGTTAGTTTTGCTCCATGCTGTAGCCAGGGGAATGATTCTGAGTTTGTGGACATATTGCTTGTTCTTTAGCTATTATTGTTCTGTTCTCCAGCCTGTGTCTTAATGCCAAAGAAATAGAAGCACTCGATTAGATTCTATTTCTATACTTACTAATGCCCAGTCATTATGAACAGCATCCGGTACCAGACCAAATAGAATTTCTATGTTATAGAATATCTATGTTCTGATTCAGTAGGCAACTGTTGGAACGTTTCAGATAGAAATGTCGTGAATAGAGCTGACATGATTTCTTTGTTGTCAGAGAGGCATGCTTGTTCTATTTGACATATTTCTATCTGAGCATTCCACAACGTCGTGCCCTGCTTAACACAACCCAGTTCTGCAACGGAAACCGTTTACTCTAGGAGCCAAACGGAATGAAACGGGGAGGGACCTACCTGAATTTGTCCAATAGAAAGTCTTGTTTTCGTTGCACAACGGTTTCCGTTATGAATACACCCCTGTTCTGTCTGGTACAATACAATTACCGCCCTCTAGTGTAAAACATCAGTCAGCACCATTACATGACACAGTGATAACATTTGAACTCATACAAATGATATTTCTTCCTTGTATAGTGTGGCAAGAGGTCCGATATTTACATACAGTTAATGTTAACATAAATTAAATACAAATTGTATACAAAATTAGGACAACAAAATCCCTGATGCAAAACAATAAATACATGAAATTGTAAACAACTTAAATAATGTGGACATAGATTTTCTCTTGTACTCAATAAATAAATGAAATGACACTCAGTGCATAATGCTGGTGAGGAAACACAGGAATTTGAACAGAAATAATCACTACAAATGAAGTAAATATTAAGTGCAACAAAAAAAAAAAAAACACATTGGGCGCCTCACCGATGATGTGGACATTGACAATTGGAAGGTGTAATGACACTAATATTGTGAAATCTGAATGGGAGACATTTACATTAGATGTTGAAATATGACACTTTTTTTTGTTTTTTTGTTTGTTTACAAAATCAAGAAGTAAGAAACCACAGGGTGGATAGTGAAGGAATCACTACAACATGTAGACATTATATCAATTGTCTGGTGGTGCAGAGGTCACTGTAGGTGAGGTGAGTTGAAGTGTTTTTGCAAGGCTGGGTTTGGGGAGTGTTAGCATGGTCTAAGACCAGTTTATGTGTTATAATGACCAAAGGAGTTGGCAAGGAAGCAGAAACAGATCTGTCGAGTAGGGCTGGTGGAGTAGGGCTGGTGGAGTAGGGCTGGTGGAGTAGGGCTGGGGGAGTAGGGTTGGGGTAGTAGGGCTGGTGGAGTAGGGCTGGGGGAGTAGGGCTGGTGGAGTAGGGCTGGGGGAGTAGGGCTGGTGGAGTAGGGCTGGGGGAGTAGGGTTGGGGTAGTAGGGTTGGGGTAGTAGGGCTGGTGGAGTAGGGCTGGGGGAGTAGGGTTGGGGTAGTAGGGCTGGTGGAGTAGGGCTGGGGGAGTAGGGCTGGTGGAGTAGGGCTGGTGGAGTAGGGCTGGGGGAGTAGGGCTGGTGGAGTAGGGCTGGGGGAGTAGGGTTGGGGTAGTAGGGCTGGTGGAGTAGGGCTAGGGGAGTAGGGCTGGTGGAGTAGGGCTGGGGGAGTAGGGTTGGGGAAGTAGGGTTGGGGTAGTAGGGCTGGTGGAGTAGGGCTAGGGGAGTAGGGCTGGTGGAGTAGGGCTGGTGGAGTAGGGCTGGGGGGGGCTGGGGGAGTAGGGCTGGGGGAGTAGGGCTGGTGGAGTAGGGCTGGGGGAGTAGGGCTGGTGGAGTAGGGCTAGGGGAGTAGGGCTGGTGGAGTAGGGCTGGTGGAGTAGGGCTAGTGGAGTAGGGCTGGTGGAGTAGGGCTGGGGAGTAGGGCTGGTGGAGTAGGGCTGGGGGAGTAGGACTGGGGAGTAGGGCTGGGGGAGTAGGGCTGGGTGAGTAGGGCTGGGTGAGTAGGGCTGGGGGAGTAGGGCTGGGGGAGTAGGGCTAAGATCTGCATCTGGTCTCCTCACCAGTTGGTGCTGGGGGGCCTATGGTGCTGGGGCTCTGTGCAGCCTGAGTGGTCCAGCTCTGCACTGTCACAGTCAGAGTCATCATATAGGCCCTAGGTTAGAGGAATAGAGGGAGAGGTCGAGTTAGACAATGGCAATGGGCCATCCATCTCACCTTCATATTAGCCTGGATACCAGTTTGCTTGTGCTATCATTCCCCTCTGGAACGATAGCACAAACAGACCGGTACCCAGGCTACCTGAGCATTACCTGGTTTGTAAATATTCTGTCCCCCTAAAACTGGGCCCTGGTGATCAGGGAAAACTAAGGTCCCTACACTAGAGCAAAATCCAAATGTAACCATGTGTTCTGTAATAGTGATGTTGGCCCTATAACGACGAGAGAATGTATTATAATGGAATTCCTGCTCTCCTCATTTCTCTGTCGTTTATGGCTAAACATAACAGTTCCCATGGTAACCCTACCTCACAGTTCTAGTTGTCATAGTAACCCTACCTCGTAGTTTCAGTTCCAGTCGTATAGTTGTCATAGTAACCAGAGCCCTACCTACCTCATAGTTCTGCCCCGTGTTGAGCTGGGTCTTGACCTGGCGTATGGCGGCCTCCTTCTCTGATAAACCGTCGGCCGGGTCGAGGGCGGGGTCCGCGGGGATCTCCGACCCCTGGGACAGAAGGTCGTCGCTCTTGTCGTCCAGCCGCTCGTCTGTGTTGGTACTGACCACGTCCGGCGTGCCGCTGTGGGAGTGGTCACTGGTGTTGCCCTCCTCTCCGTCCGACACGGACACGGCAGACAGGTTCTCAGAGCTGAAGGTGGACAGGGACTGGCACTTGGTTATGCTTACCGGTCGACTGCATGAGGAAGACGAGAGGAGCAGGACATAGATTAAATCCTTGGGCTCTCACAGACACAAGCTCAATTTTGATATACCAAGAGGTTCTTTCTGCTGGACTATGTACTACTATAGAATCATGACTATATACTGTATAATGAATAATGACTATATAGTACTATAGAATCATGACTATATACTGTATAATGAATAAGGACTATATAGTACTATAGAATCATGACTATATACTACTACAGAATCATGACTATATACTACTACAGAATCATGACTATATACTACTACAGAATCATGACTATATACTGTATAATGAATAAGGACTATATACTGTATAATGAATCATGACTATATACTGTATAATGAATCATGACTATATACTACTATACAATCATGACTATATACTACTACAGAATTATGACTATATACTGTATAATGAATAATGACTATATAGTACTATATAATCATGACTATATACTGTATAATAAACCATGACTATATACTACTATATAATCATGACTATATACTGTATAATGAATAATGACTATATACTACTATATAATCATGACTATATACTGTATAATGAATCATGTCTATATACTGTATAATAAACCATGACTATATAATACTATACAATCATGAATATATACTGTATAATGAATCATGACTATATACTACTATACAATCATGACTATATACTACTACAGAATCATGACTATATACTGTATAAATAATCATGACTATATACTGTATAATGAATCATGACTATATACTACTACACAATCATGACTATATACTACTACAGAATCATGACTACATACTACTACAGAATTATGACTATATACTGTTTAATGAATAATGACTATATAGTACTATAGAATCATGACTATATACTGTATAGGTAAACCATGACTATATACTACTATACAATCATGACTTTCTACTACTATACAATCATGACTATATACTGTATAATGAATCATGACTATATACTGTATAATGAATCATGACTATATACTGTATAATGAATCATGACTATATACTGTATAATGAATCATGACTATATACTGTATAATGAATCATGACTATATACTGTATAATGAATCATGACTATATACTGAATAAGATGTATTTTCTTACCGTCTCCGTGGTAACTCCACCTCACTGTCCACCTCTCCCTCCTCTTCCTCTGAGGACACACCACGTCTCTGCAGAAGAAAAGGGAAGATAAGAGGAATCAAGACTACAGTCTTCTAGCCTATTTCTTGGGTTAGTCAGTATAACGGGTCAGGAGAATCTCCTGGTTCTAGGTTAGTTAGTATAACTGGTCAGGAGAATCTCCTGGTTCTAGGTTAGTTAGTATATTAAAGCCACCAGATACCATCCATTGTGCCGTACTACTGATGACTACCTGTTTGCGTGTGACTTGTTTCCGGTAGAGCAGGGCTGCAGGTGTGAGGTGTTGGCTCCTGGGTGACCTGATGATCCCTGTGCCCTCCTCCTTGTCCTCCCCGTCCTGAAGTAACCTTCCTGGGCCTCCCAGCACCGACCCCCTCCCTGCCGCTGCCCCCCTCCCACAGGGGGAGTCTGGGCTGCTGGAGAACGGTATGGAGGCCGCGTCCTCGCTGGGGGTGTTGCTACGCGGTGGGGTCTCTGTCTGGTCATCTGTCCCCACCCCTCCATCCTCCGTCCCTCCTCCACCACCTCCTCCTCCACCTGTAAGTCATTAATACCAACCAGCATCAGTTTCCTAGTTTCCTAAATACAGAAGACTATAAACCATAACTGACTTTATTAACACTACATTTATTTACACTATATTTATTTACACTAAATTTATTTACACTATATTTATTTACACTATACACTATATTTATTTACACTATATTTCTTTACCCTAAATTTATTTACACTAGATTTATTTACACTAGATTTATTTACACTATTTTATTTACACTATATTTATTTACACTATTGATTTACATTATATTTATTTACACTATATTTATTTACACTAGATTTATTTACATTATATTTATTTACACTATATTTATCTACAATATTTATTTACATTATATTTATTTACACTATATTTATTTACACTATTCATTTCCGCTAAATGTATTTACACTAGATGTATTTACACTAGATTTATTTACACTATTTTATTTACACTATATTTATTTACACTATATTTATTTACACTATACACTATATTTATTTACACTAAATTTATTTACACTATATTTATTTACACTATATTTATTTACACTAGATTTATTTACCCTATACACTATATTTATTTACACTAAATTTATTTACACTAGATTTATTTACACAATTTATTTACATTATATTTATTTACACTATATTTATTTACACTATATTTATTTACATTATATTTATTTACACTATATTTATTTACAATATTTATTTACATTATATTTATTTACACTATATTTATTTACACTATTTATTTCCGCTAAATGTATTTACACTAGATTTATTTGCACTATATTTATTTACGTATGTTTGGCTCATCATGTCTTATGTATGTTCTGTGACTGTCTATAGTGATGTGTGTCCTGTGACTGTCTATAGTGATGTGTGTCCTGTGACTGTCTATAGTGATGTGTGTCCTGTGACTGTCTATAGTGCTGTATGTCCTGTGACTGTCTATAGTGATGTGTGTCCTGTGACTGTCTATAGTGCTGTATGTCCTGTGACTGTCTATAGTGATGTGTGTCCTGTGACTGTCTATAGTGATGTGTGTTCTGTGACTGTCTATAGACTGTGACTGTCTATAGTGATGTGTGTCCTGTGACTGTCTATAGTGATGTGTGTTCTGTGACTGTCTATAGTGCTGTGACTGTCTATAGTGATGTGTGTCCTGTGACTGTCTATAGTGATGTGTGTTCTGTGACTGTCTATAGTGATGTGTGTCCTGTGACTGTCTATAGTGATGTGTGTTCTGTGACTGTCTATAGTGATGTGTGTCCTGTGACTGTCTATAGTGATGTGTGTCCTGTGACTGTCTATAGTGATGTATGTCCTGTGACTGTCTATAGTGATGTGTGTTCTGTGACTGTCTATAGTGTTGTATGTCCTGTGACTGTCTATAGTGATGTGTGTTCTGTGACTGTCTTTTGTGATGTGTGTCCTGTGACTGTCTATAGTGATGTGTGTTCTGTGACTGTCTTTTGTGATGTGTGTCCTGTGACTGTCTATAGTGATGTGTGTTCTGTGACTGTCTATAGTGATGTGTGTTCTGTCTGTCTATAGTGATGTATGTCCTCTGACTGTCTATAGTGCTGTATGTCCTGTGACTGTCTATAGTGCTGTATGTCCTGTGACTGTCTATAGTGCTGTGTGCGGAACATTATAGGCTGGTTTCCCCGACACAGAGAAATATCCTAAAATGTAGTCTTTATCGTTGTACGGGAAAACAGCCTTAAATGTATGTCAGGTATCCCTGTATACAGGGCATTTGGAAAGTATTCGGACCCCTTCACTTTTTCCACATTTTGTTACGTTATGTTATTCAGACCCTTTACTCAGTACTTTGTTGAAGCACCTTTGGCAGTGATTACAGCCTCGAGTCTTCTTGGGTATGATGCTACCAGCTTGGTGCAACTGTATTTGGGGAGTTTCTCCCATTCTTCTCTGCAGATCCTCTCGAGCTCTGTCAGGTTGAATGGGGAGCGTCGCTGCACAGCTATTTTCAAGAGTCTCCAGAGATGTTCAATTGGGTTCAAGTCCGGGCTTTGGCTGGGCCACTCAAGGACATTCAGAGACTTGTCCCAAAGCCATACCTGCGTTGTCTTGGCTGTGTGATTTAGGGTCGTTATCCTGTTGGAAGTTGAACCTTCGCCTCAGTCTGAGATCCTGAGCCCTCTAGAGAAGGTTTACATCAAGGATCTCTCTGTACTTTGTTCCGTTCATCTTTCCCCTCGATCCTGACTAGTCTCCCAGTCCCTGAAAAACATCCCCACAGCATAATGCTGCCACCACCATGCTTCACCGTAGGGATGGTGCCAGGTTTCCTCCAGACGTGACGTTTGGCATTCAGGGCAAAGAGTTCAATCTTGGTTTCATCAGACCAGAGAATCTTGGATCTTGTTTCTCATGGTCTGAGTGTCCTTTATGTCCAAGCGGGCTGTCCTTCTGGAAGGTTCTCCAATGTCCACAGATGAACTCTGGAGCTCTGTCTGAGTGACCATCGTGTTCTTGGTCACCTCCCTAACCAAGGCCCTTCTCCCCCGATTGCTCAGTTTGGACGGGCAGCCAGCTCTAGGAAGAGTCTTGGTGGTTCCAAAAGTCTTCCATTTAAGTATGATGGAGGCCACTGTGTTCTTGGGGACCTTCAATGTTGCAGACATGGTTCCCTTCCCCAGATCTGTGCCTCGACACAATCTTGTCTCTGAGCTCTACGGACAATGCCATCATGGCTTGGTATTTGCTCTGACATGCACTGTCAACTGTGGGACCTTATATAGACAGGTGTGTGCCTTTCCACATCATGTCCAATCAATTGAATTTACCAATTTACCAATTGACTCCAATCAAGTTGTAGAAACATCTCAAGGATGGTCAATGGAAACAGGATGCACCTGAGCTCAATTTCGAGCCTCATAAGCAAAGGGTCTGAATACTTATGGAAATAAGGTATCTGTTTTTTTATTTTTAATACATTTGCAAAACTTTCAAAAAACCTGTTTCATCTTTGAGACTATAGGGTATTGTGTGTAGCTTGATGAGGAAATATTTTAATTGAATCCTTTTTAGAATAAGGCTGTAACCTAACAACATTTGGAAAAAGTGAAGGGGTCAGAATACTTTCAGAATGCACTGTATGCAAATGTTCCTATCGGACAATATTAATGATATAAATTCACCTCCTCCTAGGCCTGCGGAGGCGCTCTGGCTACCCCCTCTCTCTAGACCAGGTCTCTCCAGTCCCCTGCGGCGACCCTCTGCCTCCATGCTGGTAGAGATGAGGTCTGGGCTGGACGAGGACATCTTCTTCAGCAGCAGATCATGCTGGAGACCTCTCAGAGCTGCGCTGGGGTCCAGATGCTGCTTGCTGCTGGGGGAAGAATACATCTTTATTGTGGGCCCTGAAGGGCGATTTGGTTTGCAGCAAAACTACACTCTGGCTCTATCTCAATTTGTTGTTTTTCCGATTCCTCGCAATTCTTCTCAATTGTATTGGAGGAGATAGTTGAATAGACGACCTTCGAACTCTAATGGGTTTTGAGAAGAAGGCAAGCACAGAGGATGTTAGGAATCCAGGAAAGATCCCTTGAGACATCGACAGAATGGACACAATGATACATAAAACATTTATATACATGTCTTATATTAAACAAATTCATCCAACCACACATCCAGTATGGAGAGTTGCCAACATAAATACCTGGGTGTGGAGGAGGTCAGAGACGTAGTATTAGCCAGACCCAGTGTGGACGATAACGCAGCCTTCAGCCCAGCTAGGTCTCCACTGCTGCCCTTCCCTGCCTTCCTGTAGCGGGGCTTGGCCCGACGTGACCTCCCCGGGGACGTGGATCCCTTCTGGGGGCAGGAGGGGATGGTCACCTGAGTCATGGAGGAGTCCAGCTTGGGAAGGATCACCTCTGACTTTAACAGGTCTGGTCTACTGGAACAACACAGTGGATTCACAGTGAGTGAAGTCTTTAGTTTCTCTACACTGAGCATGGCTCAATAAAGTCAGTCAAGTTGTCTGCCGTTGCTGATAGCTACTTTATTGAGGAAAAAATGTTCTTACTATGACTAAGTTGTCCCACCTACACTACAGTTCAAAAGTTTGGGTTCACTTAGAAATGTCCTTGTTTTTGAAAGAAAAGCAAATTTTTTTGTCCATTAAAATAACATCATATTTATCAGAAACACAGTGTAGACATTGTTAATGTTGTAAATGACTGTTGTAGCTGGAAACGGCTGATTTTTTAAATGGAATATCTACATAGGCGTACAGAGGCCCATTATCAGCAACCATCACTCCTGTGTTCCAATGGCACGTTCAGTTTATATATATATATATATTTCTAAGCCAATATATATATATATATATATATTATTAAGGTTATATATATATTCTAAACTCTTTAAAAAAAGGTGCTATCTTCAGATGAATGCACTAATTGTAAGTTGCTCTGGATAAGATATCTGCTAAATGACTAAAATGTAGAGAAGAGAAATGAATGCAGACGTTTCCTTTTCCCCTGGTATCCAAAGAAACTATCAACAGTAAAGACTGTGTACATGCCTATAACAAGTAATACTAGATTATAACTACGCCATGTTCCTGTTACCACAATGTATTTCAGTAATCAAAACCACACTGACATGGATTGAACAACAAATCGTGACAAATTAGTGAGAAGTGCGAACGTTACGTTGGTTTCTCCCTCCTCAGTCTCACCTCTTGCTGTGCGCCGGAAGTTTCTGAGGTACGTTGCGTTTCTTGATGAGCTTCTCCATGGAGTTGGACGAGCGTTCCTGTCTGGAGCTGTGGTGTTTGATGCATCCTGGGTACTTCTTATCCAGTGACTGCTCCCTCCTGGGAAACACGCAACATCGTTTTGTTAGTTTGTTCGTTCATTTCTAAGCCACAAAAAAGCCACAAACATATTGTTGGTATTATATATTATAAACTGGGTGGTTCGAACCCTGAATGCTGATTGGCTGACAGCCATGCTATATCAGACCGTATTTCACAGGTATGACAAAACATTTATTTTTCGTGCTCTAATTAAGTTGGTAACCAGTTTATAATAGCAATAAGGCACCTCGGGAGTTTGTGGTATATGGCCAATATACCACGGCTAAGGGCTGTGTCCAGGCACTCCGCGTTGCGTCGTGCCCAAGAACAGCCCTTAGTCATGGTATATTGGCCATAAACCACACCCCCCCGTGCCTTATATGTTAATTATACTATGTCTGCTATTCCCTCTAGCTGCATGTGACAGATGACGATGAGTATTGTATACACAAGTTCCAAGTTTGAATGTTAAGTCCTCAAAGTGCTGCGAAATTCCTTTCTTGCAAACTCAAAACTCAACAATGCAATAATCTATATCAATGTAGGACTATAAAATAACATACGGTAGAAACACAAACACACCAGATATACAAATAACAAATAAGAAGTTATATACAGGGTCAGTTCCAATAGCATATTTACAATGAGCAGGGAGATATGTATAGGGGGAAGGAGACTATATACAGGGTCAGTACCATATTAACAATGTACAGGGATACTGTAGTGATGGAGTTAGATATGTAGAGGGGTAAGGAGACTATATACAGGGTCAGTACCATATTAACAATGTACAGGTATACTGTAGTGATGGAGTTAGATATGTAGAGGGGGAAGGAGACTATATACAGGGTCAGTACCATATTAACAATGTACAGGGATACTGTAGTGATGGAGTTAGATATGTAGAGGGGTAAGGAGACTATATACAGGGTCAGTACCATATTAACAATGTACAGGGATACTGGAGTGATGGAGTTAGATATGTAGAGGGGTAAGGAGACTATATACAGGGTCAGTACCATATTAACAATGTACAGGGATACTGGAGTGATGGAGTTAGATATGTAGAGGGGTAAGGAGACTATATACAGGGTCAGTACCATATTAACAATGTACAGGAGTGATGGAGTTAGATATGTAGAGGGGTAAGGAGACTATATACAGGGTCAGTACCATATTAACAATGTACAGGAGTGATGGAGTTAGATATGTAGAGGGGTAAGGTGACTAGGCATCAGGATGTATGAAAAACAGCAGCGTAAATTATAATTGTCCTGTGAGTGTGCAGAGCCCTTGCAATTTTGCTATTTAGTTAGCCATTTAGTTAGCTATTTAGTTAGCCATTTAGTTAGCTATTTAGTTAGCCATTTAGTTAGCTATTTAGTTAGCCATTTAGTTAGCTATTTAGTTAGCCATTTAGTTAACCATTTAGTTAGCCATTTAGTTAGCTATTTAGTTAGCCATTTAGTTAGCTATTTAGTTAGCCATTTAGTTAGCTATTTAGTTAGCTATTTAGTTAACCATTTAGTTAGCTATTTAGTTAGCCATTTAGTTAGCTATTTAGTTAACCATTTAGTTAGCTATTTAGTTAGCCATTTAGTTAGCTATTTAGTTAGCCATTTAGTTAACCATTTAGTTAGCCATTTAGTTAGCTATTTAGTTAGCCATTTAGTTAGCTATTTAGTTAACCATTTAGTTAGCTATTTAGTTAGCCATTTAGTTAGCTATTTAGTTAGCCATTTAGTTAACCATTTAGTTAGCCATTTAGTTAGCTATTTAGTTAGCCATTTAGTTAGCTATTTAGTTAGCCATTTAGTTAGCTATTTAGTTAGCCATTTAGTTAACCATTTAGTTAGCCATTTAGTTAGCTATTTAGTTAGCCATTTAGTTAGCTATTTAGTTAGCTATTTAGTTAGCTATTTAGTTAGCCATTTAGTTAGCTATTTGTTAGCTATTTAGTTAGCTATTTTGTTAGCCATTTAGTTAGCTATTTAGTTAGCTATTTAGTTAGCTATTTAGTTAGCCATTTAGTTAGCTATTTAGTTAGCTATTTAGTTAGCTATTTAGTTAGCCATTTAGTTAGCCATTTAGTTAGCCATTTAGTTAGCCATTTAGTTAGCCATTTAGTTAGCTATTTAGTTAGCTATTTAGTTAGCTATTTAGTTAGCTATTTAGTTAGCCATTTAGTTAGCTATTTAGTTAGCTATTTAGTTAGCTATTTAGTTAGCTATTTAGTTAGCTATTTAGTTAGCCATTTAGTTAGCTATTTAGTTAGCTATTTAGTTAGCTATTTAGTTTGCTCTTTAAGTTAGCTATTTAGTTAGCTATTTAATTAGCTATTTAGTTAGCCATTTAGTTAGCCATTTAGTTAGCTATTTAGTTAGCCATTTAGTTAGCTATTTTGTTAGCTATTTAGTTTGCTATTTAGTTTGCTCTTAAGTTAGCTATTTGTTAGCTATTTAGTTAGCTATTTTGTTAGCTATTTCGTTAGCCATTTAGTTAGCTATTTAGTTAGCTATTTAGTTAACCATTTAGTTAGCTATTTAGTTAGCCATTTAGTTAGCTATTTAGTTAACCATTTAGTTAGCTATTTAGTTAGCCATTTAGTTAGCTATTTAGTTAACCATTTAGTTAACTATTTAGTTAGCCATTTAGTTAGCTATTTAGTTAGCCATTTAGTTAGCTATTTAGTTAACCATTTAGTTAGCTATTTAGTTAGCCATTTAGTTAACTATTTAGTTAGCCATTTAGTTAGCTATTTAGTTAGCCATTTAGTTAGCTATTTAGTTAGCCATTTAGTTAGCTATTTAGTTAGCCATTTAGTTAACCATTTAGTTAGCCATTTAGTTAGCTATTTAGTTAGCCATTTAGTTAGCTATTTAGTTAGCCATTTAGTTAGCTATTTAGTTAGCCATTTAGTTAGCTATTTAGTTAGCCATTTAGTTAACCATTTAGTTAGCCATTTAGTTAGCTATTTAGTTAGCCATTTAGTTAGCTATTTTGTTAGCTATTTAGTTTGCTATTTAGTTTGCTCTTAAGTTAGCTATGTTGTTAGCTATTTCGTTAGCTATTTTGTTAGCTATTTCGTTAGCTATTTAGTTAGCTATTTAGTTAGCTATTTAGTTAGCTATTTAGTTAGCCATTTAGTTAGCTATTTAGTTAGCTATTTAATTAGCTATTTAGTTAGCCATTTAGTTAGCCATTTAGTTAGCTATTTAGTTAGCCATTTAGTTAGTGATTTAGTTAGCCATTTAGTTAGCCATTTAGTTAGCCATTTAGTTAGCTATTTAGTTTGCTATTTAGTTTGCTCTTAAGTTAGCTATGTTGTTAGCTATTTCGTTAGCTATTTAGCAGTCCTATGGCTTGGGGATAGAAGCTGTTCAGGAGCCTGTTGGTGTCAGACTTGATGCACCGGTACCGCTAACTTTTTTGAGGATTTGAAGGCCAATGCCAAACCTTTTCCATTTCCTGAGGGGGAAGAGCTGCTGTAGCGCCTTCTCCACGACTGTACGTATGTGAGTGGACCATTTTAAGTCTTTTCGGATTTGGACAATGCTGTGCATTGATTACAGCTCAGTGTTCAACTCCATTGTCCACTCCAAGCTCATCACTATGCTAAGGACCCTGGAATTGAACACTTCCCTCTGCAACTGGATCCAGGACTTCCTGACAGGACGACCCCCAGCTGGTGAGGGTAGGCAACACCACTTCCGCCATGCTGACCCTCAACACAGAGGCCCCCCAGGGGTGCGTGCTTAGTCCCCTCCTGTACTTCCTGTTCACCCATGACTGCGTGGGACTCCGACACCATCGTTAAGTTTGCTGATGACATGACGGTGGTAGGCCTGATCGCTGGTGACAACGAGACGGCCTACAGGGAGGAAGTCAGTGACCTGGCAGTGTGGTGCCGGGGCAACAACCTCTCCCTAAACGTCAGCAAGACCAAGGAGCTGATCGTGGACTACAGGAAACGGAGGGGGTGTGAGCCCGCTCCCATCTACATCGACAGGGCTACAGTGGAGCGGGTCGGGAGTTTTAACATGGATATTGTGTGTAAGGTGTGCAACAATAACTAGGGTTATTACTTGAGTAGCTCCTTCTCCTTGAGTTCCAGCTGTAGCATAACGGCGTTGAGCTCCATGTAGAGGTTGTTGGCTCTCTCCAGCTTTCTCTCATAGTGCTCGCGTATATCCAGGGCATGTCTGGTAGAGAGGGAGAGAGAAAGCCAACGAGACAAATAGGGGTTAATACAAACACATTACAATGCAGCTAGCTATTAATGTACTGTCTGTCTGTACGGTATTTATGTATCTACTGTAGGATTCCATCCATCCATCCATTCATCCATCATCCATCCATCCATTCATCCATCATCCATCCATCCATTCATCCATCCATCCATCCATCCATTCATCCATCCATTCATCCATCCATCCATCCATCCATTCATCCATCATCCATCCATCCATTCATCCATCCATTCATCCATCCATCATCCATCCATTCATCCATCATCCATCCATCCATTCATCCATCCATCATCCATCCATCCATTCATCCATCATCCATCCATCCATTCATCCATCCATTCATCCATTCATCCATCCATCCATTCATCCATCCATCATCCATCCATTCATCCATCCATCCATTCATCCATCCATCATCCATCCATCCATTCATCCATCATCCATCCATTCATCCATCCATTCATCCATCCATCCATTCATCCATCCATCCATTCATCCATCCATCCATCCATCCATTCATCCATCATCCATCCATCCATCCATTCATCCATCATCCATCCATCCATTCATCCATCCATCCATTCATCCATCCATCATCCATCCATCCATCCATCCATTCATCCATCATCCATCCATCCATTCATCCATCCATTCATCCATCCATCCATTCATCCATCCATTCATTCATCCATCCATCCATCCATCCATCCATTCATCCATCATCCATCCATCCATTCATCCATCCATCCATTCATCCATCCATCATCCATCCATTCATCCATCATCCATCCATCCATCCATCATCCATCCATCCATTCATCCATCATCCATCCATCCATTCATCCATCATCCATCCATCCATCCATCCATTCATCCATCATCCATTCATCCATTCATCCATCCATTCATCCATCCATCCATCCATTCATCCATCATCCATCCATCCATTCATCCATCCATCCATCCATCATCCATCCATCCATCCATCTATCATCCATCCATCCATTAATCCATCATCCATCCATCCATGACCCTCTTCCTGTACCTGAGCTCCTCTTTGCGTCGTATAATCATCTCCTCGTCCAGTCTGTGAATACACGTTCCCTCTGACTTGATCTTCTCAAAGTGTTGCTTCACCTCCTCACGCCACTCTGCCTGCAACACAGATACAGCAACAGACGCCATGTCAGTTAAACCACAGCACCACAGATTATAGTGTCAGTTAAAACACAGCAACACAGATTATAGTGTCAGTTAAACCACAGCATCACAGATTATAGTGTCAGTTAAAACACAGCACCACAGATTATAGTGACAGTTAAACCACAGCATCACAGATTATAGTGCCAGTTAAAACACAGCACCACAGATTATAGTGTCAGATAAAACACAGCACCACAGATTATAGTGTCAGTTAAAACACAGCAACACAGATTATAGTGTCAGTTAAAACACAACACCACAGATTATAGCGTCAGATAAACCACAGATTATAGTGTCAGTTAAAACACAGATTATAGTGTCAGATAAAACACAACACCACAGATTATAGTGTCAGTTAAAACACAGATTATAGTGTCAGATAAAACACAGTACCACAGATTATAGTGTCAGTTAAACCACAGCACCACAGATTATAGTGTCAATTAAAACACAGATTATAGTGTCCGATAAAACACAGCACCACAGATTATAGTGTCAGTTAAAACACAGATTATAGTGTCAGTTAAAACACAGATTATAGTGTCAGTTAATAAAACACAGATTATAGTGTCAATTAAAACACAGATTATAGTGTCAGTTAAAACACAGATTATAGTGTCAGTTAAAACACAGATTATAGTGTCAGTTAAAACACAGATTATAGTGTCAGTTAAAACACAACACCACAGATTATAGTGTCAGTTAAAACACAGATTATAGTGTCAGTTAAAACACAGATTATAGTGTCAGTTAAAACACAGATTATAGTGTCAGTTAAAACACAGATTATAGTGTCAGTTAAAACACAGATTATAGTGTCAGTTAAAACACAGATTATAGTGTCAGATAAAACACAGATTATAGTGTCAGTTAAAACACAGATTATAGTGTCAGTTAAAACACAGATTATAGTGTCAGTTAAACACAGATTATAGTGTCAGTTAAAACACAGATTATAGTGTCAGTTAAAACACAGATTATAGTGTCAGTTAAAACACAGATTATAGTGTCAGTTAAAACACAGATTATAGTGTCAATTAAAACACAGATTATAGTGTCAGTTAAAACACAGATTATAGTGTCAGTTAAAACACAGATTATAGTGTCAGTTAAAACACAGATTATAGTGTCAGTTAAAACACAGATTATAGTGTCAGTTAAAACACAGATTATAGTGTCAGTTAAAACACAGATTATAGTGTCAGTTAAAACACAGATTATAGTGTCAGTTAAAACACAGATTATAGTGTCAGTTAAAACACAGATTATAGTGTCAGATAAAACACAGATTATAGTGTCAGTTAAAACACAGATTATAGTGTCAGTTAAAACACAGATTATAGTGTCAGTTAAAACACAGATTATAGTGTCAGTTAAAACACAGATTATAGTGTCAGTTAAAACACAGATTATAGTGTCAGTTAAAACACAGATTATAGTGTAAATCATAACAGTTAGACAGCAGCATAGACATACCATGTGTGTCAGTCAAAATGAATCCATGTCACAGAGCATCTCAGAACACATTCTGAACAAAAATACACCGCAGACATTTTCCTGCCTGTGTACCATTCTGACTTTGACAAGTGCCTTTTTAGCTGCTGTCTGTCTAGTCTTGTCCAAGGACATAAGGGTTTTTAAGAGAGTGTTTGTGTGTGGTCGTGTGCAGGTCCATTCGTCCGTCACGGTCCATCTGTGTGTGTGTGTGGCTCTTGTTATTAAGCTAATGGAGTTTGAGAGCACTCTGCTCTGCCTGCAGCCACCCCTCTCATCCCTCATTCCTTTATGTCCTCCTTGCCCTGCCTCCCCCTCCCTGCCTCTCCTTCCCTCCCTCTGCCTCTCCTCCCCTCCTCCCTGCCTCTCCTTCCCTGTCTCTCCTTCCCTCCCCCCGCCTCTCCTCCCCTTCTCCCTGCCTCTCCTTCCCTGCCTCTCCTTCCCTCCTCCCCTGCCTCTCCTTACCTGCCTCTCCTTCCCTCCTCCCTGCCTCTCCTTCCCTCCCCCTGCCTCTCCTCCCCTCCTCCCTGCCTCTCCTTCCCTGCCTCTCCTTCCCTCCTCCCTGCCTCTCCTTCATAGCCTCTCCTCCCCTCCACCCTGCCTCTCCTTCCCTACCTCTCCTTCCCTCCTCCCCTGCCTCTCCTTACCTCCTCCCTGCCTCTCCTTCCTTCCTCCCTGCCTCTCCTTCCCTCCTCCCTGCATTCATTGTAGCTGGGGATTTTAACAAGGCTAATCTGAAAACAAGACTCCCTAAATTTTATCAGCATATTGATTGCGCAACCAGGGGTGGAAAGACCCTGGATCATTGTTACTCTAACTTCCGCGACGCATATAAGGCCCTGCCCCGCCCCCTTTCGGAAAAGCTGACCACGACTCCATTTTGTTGATCCCTGCCTACAGACAGAAACTAAAACAAGAAGCTCCCACGCTGAGGTCTGTCCAACGCTGGTCCGACCAAGCTGACTCCACACTCCAAGACTGCTTCCATCACGTGGACTGGGAGATGTTTCGTATTGCGTCAGACAACAACATTGACGAATACGCTGATACGGTGTGCGAGTTCATTAGAACGTGCGTTGAAGATGTCGTTCCCATAGCAACGATTAAAACATTCCCTAACCAGAAACCGTGGATTGATGGCAGCATTCGTGTGAAACTGAAGGCACGAACCACTGCTTTTAATCAGGGCAAGGTGTCTGGTAACATGACTGAATACAAACAGTGCAGCTATTCCCTCCGCAAGGCTATCAAACAAGCTAAGCGCCAGTACAGAGACAAAGTAGAATCTCAATTCAACGGCTCAGACACAAGAGGTATGTGGCAGGGTCTACAGTCAATCACGGACTACAGGAAGAAACCCAGCCCAGTCACGGACCAGGATGTCTTGCTCCCAGGCAGACTAAATAACTTTTTGCCCGCTTTGAGGACAATACAGTGCCACTGACGCGGCCTGCAACGGAATCATGCGGTCTCTCCTTCACTGCAGCCGAAGTGAGTAAGACATTTAAACGTGTTAACCCTCGCAAGGCTGCAGGCCCAGACGGCATCCCCAGCCGCGCCCTCAGAGCATGCGCAGACCAGCTGGCCGGTGTGTTTACGGACATATTCAACCAATCCCTATACCAGTCTGCTGTTCCCACATGCTTCAAGAGGGCCACCATTGTTCCTGTTCCCAAGAAAGCTAAGGTAACTGAGCTAAACGACTACCGCCCCGTAGCACTCACATCCGTCATCATGAAGTGCTTTGAGAGACTAGTCAAGGACCATATCACCTCCACCCTACCTGACACCCTTGACCCACTCCAATTTGCTTACCGCCCAAATAGGTCCACAGACGATGCAATCTCAACCACACTGCACACTGCCCTAACCCATCTGGACAAGAGGAATACCTATGTGAGAATGCTGTTCATCGACTACAGCTCGGCATTCAACACCATAGTACCCTCCAAGCTCGTCATCAAGCTCGAGACCCTGGGTCTCGACCCCGCCCTGTGCAACTGGGTACTGGACTTCCTGACGGGCCGCCCCCAGGTGGTGAGGGTAGGCAACAACATCTCCTCCCCGCTGATCCTCAACACTGGGGCCCCACAAGGGTGCGTTCTGAGCCCCCTCCTGTACTCCCTGTTCACCCACGACTGCGTGGCCATGCACGCCTCCAACTCAATCATCAAGTTTGCGGACGACACAACAGTGGTAGGCTTGATTACCAACAACGACGAGACGGCCTACAGGGAGGAGGTGAGGGCCCTCGGAGTGTGGTGTCAGGAAAATAACCTCACACTCAACGTCAACAAAACTAAGGAGATGATTGTGGACTTCAGGAAACAGCAGAGGGAACACCCCCATCCACATCGATGGAACAGTAGTGGAGAGGGTAGCAAGTTTTAAGTTCCTCGGCATACACATCACAGACAAACTGAATTGGTCCACTCACACAGACAGCATCGTGAGGAAGGCGCAGCAGCGCCTCTTCAACCTCAGGAGGCTGAAGAAATTCGGCTTGTCACCAAAAGCACTCACAAACTTCTACAGATGCACAATCGAGAGCATCCTGGCGGGCTGTATCACCGCCTGGTATGGCAACTGCACCGCCCTCAACCATAAGGCTCTCCAGAGGGTAGTGAGGTCTGCACAACGCATCACCGGGGCAAACTACCTGCCCTCCAGGACACCTACACCACCCGATGCTACAGGAAGGCCATAAAGATCATCAAGGACATCAACCACCCGAGCCACTGCCTGTTCACCCCGCTGTCATCCAGAAGGCGAGGTCAGTACAGGTGCATCAAAGCTGGGACCGAGAGACTGAAAAACAGCTTCTATCTCAAGGCCATCAGACTGTTAAACAGCCACCACTAACATTGAGTGGCTACTGCCAACACACTGTCAATGACACTGACTCTACTCCAGCCACTTTAATCATGGGAATTGATGGGAAATGATGTAAATATATCACTAGCCACTTTAAACAATGCTACCTTATATAATGTTACTTACCCTACATTGTTCATCTCATATGCATACGTTGATACTGTACTCTATATCATCGACTGCATCCTTATGTAATACATGTATCACTAGCCACTTTAACTATGCCACTTGGTTTACATACTTATCTCAGATGTATATACTGTACTCGATATCATCTACTGTATCTTGCCTATGCTGCTCTGTACCATCACTCATTCATATATCCTTATGCACATATTCTTTATCCCCTTACACTGTGTATAAGACAGTAGTTTTTTTTGGAATTGTTAGTTAGATTACTTGCTCGTTATTACTGCATTGTCGGAACTAGAAGCACAAGCATTTCGCTACACTCGCATTAACATCTGCTAACCATGTGTATGTGACAAATAAAATTTGATTTGATTTGATTCTTCCCTGCCTCTCCTTCCCTCCTCCCTGCCTCTCCTTCATAGCCTCTCCTCCCCTCCTCCCTGCCTCTCCTTCCCTCCTCCCCTGCCTCTCCTTACCTCCTCCCTGCCTCTCCTTCCCTCCTCCCATCCTTCTCTCCACCTCTTCTCCTCCTCCTCCCAACCCCTTCTACCTGCCTCTCCTCCACATTAAAGCAATCAATAGAATAGACTGTAGCAGCTAATACTTCTTGCTGCCATCACAAGAAAAATCCATTATGAGAGGAGAGGGGGGATGAAAGGGGGAGGGTGGAGAAAGAAAGAGAGAAGAAAGGGAGGGGGCGGGGGGGGTGAGTGAGAGGGCAGGAGGAGAAGAGAAAGGGAAAGGCGAAAAGAGAGGGGGAGGAAGAGGAGAGGGGAGAGAATAAAGTGGAAGTGAGAGAGAAGAGAGAGAGATGAGTAGGAAAGGAGGAGATGGAGAGAGAAGAGAGAGAGGAGAAGGGGGAGAGAGAAGAGAGAGAGGTGTAGGGAAGGAGGAGAGAGAGAGGAGTAAGGAGGGAGAGAGAAGAGAGAGAGGAGAAGGGAGGGAGAGAGAAGAAAGAGAGTAGGGAAGGAAGAGAGAGAGAGGAGTAAGGAGGGAGAGAAGAGAGAGAGAGGAGAAGGGAGGGAGAGAGAAGAAAGAGAGTAGGGAAGGAAGAGAGACAGGAGTAAGGAGAGAGAGGAGAAGGGAAGGAGGAGAGGCAGAAGGTGGAGGAGAGGCAGAGAGAGGAGTAGGGAAGAAGGAGAGGCAGAGAGAGGAGTAGGGAAGGAGGAGAGGCAGAGAGAGGAGAAGGGAAGGAGGAGAGGCAGAGAGAGTAGGGAAGGAGGAGAGGCAGAGAGAGGAGTAGGGAAGGAGGAGAGGCAGAGAGAGTAGGGAAGGAGGAGAGGCAGAGAGAGGAGTAGGGAAGGAGGAGAGGCAGAGAGAGGAGTAGGGAAGGAGGAGAGGCAGAGAAAGGAGGAGGGAAGGAGGAGAGGCAGAGAATGGAGGAGGGAAGGAAGGAGGAGAGGCAGAGAGAGGAGTAGGGAAGGAGGAGAGGCAGAGAGAGGAGGAGGGAAGGAGGAGGGAGAGGAGGAGGGAAGGAAGGAGGAGAGGCAGAGAGAGGAGTAGGGAAGGAGGAGAGGCAGAGAGAGGAGTAGGGAAGGAGGAGAGGCAGAGAGAGGAGGAGGGAAGGAGGAGAGGGAGGAGGAGGGAAGGAGGAGAGGCAGAGAGAGGAGTATGGAAGGAGGAGAGGCAGAGAGATGACAGTTATGGGGCTGGTATTTGTGTCACTAGATGCCATCAGGTTTAGAAGCAACGGGACGCAGCCAGAAGGAAATGAATCAGGAAAACTGATGTGTGTTTATTGGGGTCGTGCTTATGTGACTGCCTGTGTAATTGCATGCACGGGCACTTGTCCATCAGCTTGTAATGTTACAAGGCAACATATATCTTTCCTCGACAGACAGCAGGGAAATTGGTATTGAGTGAGAGAGAGAGAAAGAGTTGCTAGTTGGCTTTAGTAGGAACAGTATTCTTCTGTTTTCATAGAGACTCACTACTATACTAGAGTGGCCTTTGTCATAAACCAGGCATAGTCATAAACCAGGCATAGTCATAAACCAGGCATAGTCATACACCAGGCATAGTCATAAACCAGGCATAGTCATACACCAGGCATAGTCATACACCAGGCATAGTCATTAACCAGGCATAGTCATTAACCAGGCATAGTCATAAACCAGGCATAGTCATAAACCAGGCATAGTCATAAACCAGGCATAGTCATTGCGCGTCGTGCGAGACGCATGCTTCTCTCTGCGACTTGATTGGTGGCTCTGGGTAATAATCTGAAAGAACGTGTTTTGTTTTCCTCAGTCAGCTGAATGTGCCACTTACTTCATAGAACCGTGGTCATGTAAATAACCTTTAGCGTCTTGGGACAAACAGAGAGATAAAAGCGGGTTCTGGCGTTTCTTGAATTCGTTTTCATTCTAGGAATTACCAACTATGAGCCCCATACCCTGAGCTTATACATAGGAGCCCCATATAGGAGCTTATACCTGTGTTCTGTTTCCACGTACAACATAAGCTGTGCAGGACTCGGTAGGAGTGAGAAAGAGTGAGAAATCTGCACAGGATAAGATCGTTTGATGATCATCCCTGATGTTTTTGTCAACTTTTCAATACCTTTCTGATGCACATTTCAATCACTCCACAGCATACTTCCTTCAATCCACACATTAATATCTGGCAAATCTGGTGCAGTCCATGAGGAGGAGATGCACTGCAGTACTTAATGCAGCTGGTGGCCACACCAGACACTGACTGTTACTTTTGATTTTGACCCCCCCTTTGTTCAGGGACACATTATTCCATTTCTGTTAGTCACATGTCTGTGAAACTTGTTCAGTTTATGTCTCAGTTGTTGAATCTTATTTACACGTTAAGTTTGCTGAAAATAAACGCAGTTAACAGTGAGTTTAGTATCTTAATTAAATATCATGTATGAATCTGTTTATTTCATGTTTTGAATCAATTTGGCTTTGTGACCCCCCCACACAACCCATGTTGTGGCTCGCCCAGTGATTTTGTTTTACAAAAGTGTCTCTCTTGGAAATATTAGTGACATAAACCTTTATAACTCTAAAATGAACATTTCATTTAAAGATGGCTGTCCTGTAGTCATGTTGCCAGCGTGTCAATGGCCATTCTAGTACTCTGTTCACCTATGTGACAGTACCTGAGATTTGAAGTATGTCTCCTGTGGGGTAGACAGCAGGTCAGCGGAGGCGATGTCCAGGTGCAGTAGGATCTGTCTGAATGAAGGTCTGTTCCTGGGCTTACTGCTCCTGGTGGCAGATACACACATATCTTTAAATACAACTACAATGTACAACATCTACATCTTCTGATTACTTAAAATCCTCTTCTATTTGTTAAACATGTTCATGCCCTGTCCTCCACCCCCTCTTTTATGCCCTGTTCTCCACCCCCTCTTTTATGCCCTGTCCTCCACCCCCTCTTTTATGCCCTGTCCTCCACCCCCTTTTATGCTCTGTCCCCACCCCCTCTTTTATGCCCTGTCCTCCACCCCCTCTTTTATGCCCTGTCCCCCACCCCCTCTTTTATGCCCTGTACCCCACCCCCTCCCTCCCTCCCTCCCATCCCTCCCTCCCTCCCATCCCTCTGTCTCACCAGCACTGTCTCAGCAGTATCTTGAATCCGTCTGGGCAGCTCTCTGGGACAGGTAGGTTCAGGCTATTGTTTCCCACCCCCCAGATGATGGCTGAAGAGTCCACGTCTTTATATGGTACCTCTCCGGTCAACATCTCCCATAGCACCACACCAAACGACCTGCAGAGAGAAGGAGAGAGATCCCATGAGTCCATACTACTCTTTTAAATGAACACTTCTGTACACTAAAGATGGGTTTTCAGGAGCCAGTGTGAAAAACAACATCAGCATCGTTTGCATTATAGCCTCTTCCATGTATCCTAATACCCTCGTACTTACAATATTGTTTCCCATTTTATACAAAAATAAGGCTGTGTAGGCTACATGTTTGTGCGCTGTAAAAAGTGCCAGTCGGTCAGTGTGTGTTTATGTGTGTACTGGGCTCCCCTGGCTTTTAGCCCTAGTCTGCCCGGTGCCAGGGTGTGGCTCTTCCCCTGCCGTCGCGTAGAGGATGGGGGATAAGGGAGGTCCCGTCCCAGGGGAGTAACTATGGAAAGGTTGTTGTTGATGACACCTTGGATCTGGATCACCACGGCAACTCTGGTGCGCACCAATAGTATCGTGGGGGAGGGAGAAAGCACCAATAGCATCATGTGGGAGGGAGAAAGCACCAATAGTATCGTGTGGGAGGGAGAAAGCACCAATAGCATCATGTGGGAGGGAAAAAAGCACCAATAGCTTTGTGTGGGAGGGAGAAATCACTAATAGCTGTGTGGGAAGCGGGGGGGGCTGCTGAGGGAGAACGGCTCTTAATAATGGCTGGAACAGAGCGATGTATTTGATACCATTCCGCCTATTCCACTCCAGACATTACCACGAGCCCTTCCTCCCAAATTAAGTTGCCACCAACCTCCTGTGGTTAGAGTAGTTCCCTTAATAAATAGCTATTTGTTGCCTTTTTATACGATGAGAAATACTATGACTGAAGCATGTAATGACTGAAGCATGTAATGAGTAATACTATGACTGAAGCATGTAATGAGAAATACTATGACTGAAGCATGTCATGAGTAATACTATGACTGAAGCATGTCATGAGAAATACTATGACTGAAGCATGTCATGAGTAATACTATGACTGAAGCATGTCATGAGAAATACTATGACTGAAGCATGTCATGAGAAATACTATGACTGAAGCATGTCATGAGTAATACTATGACTGAAGCATGTCATGAGAAATACTATGACTGAAGCATGTAATGAATAATACTATGACTGAAGCATGTAATGAGAAATACTATGACTGAAGCATGTCATGAGAAATACTATGACTGAAGCATGTCATGAGTAATACTATGACTGAAGCATGTCATGAGTAATACTATGACTGAAGCATGTCATGAGAAATACTATGACTGAAGCATGTAATGAATAATACTATGACTGAAGCATGTAATGAATAATACTATGACTGAAGCATGTCATGAGTAATACTATGACTGAAGCATGTCATGAGTAATACTATGACTGAAGCATGTCATGAGTAATACTATGACTGAAGCATGTCATGAGAAATACTATGACTGAAGCATGTAATGAATAATACTATGACTGAAGCATGTAATGAATAATACTATGACTGAAGCATGTAATGAATAATACTATGACTGAAGCATGTAATGAGTAATACTATGACTGAAGCATGTAATGAGAAATACTATGACTGAAGCATGTAATGAATAATACTATGACTGAAGCATGTAATGAATAATACTATGACTGAAGCATGTAATGAGTAATACTATGACTGAAGCATGTAATGAGTAATACTATGACTGAAGCATGTAATGAATAATACTATGACTGAAGCATGTAATGAATAATACTATGACTGAAGCATGTAATGAATAATACTATGACTGAAGCATGTAATGAGAAATACTATGACTGAAGCATGTAATGAATAATACTATGACTGAAGCATGTAATGAATATTACTATGACTGAAGCATGTAATGACTGAAGCATGTAATGACTGAAGCATGTAATGAATAATACTATGACTGAAGCATGTAATGAATAATACTATGACTGAAGCATGTAATGAATAATACTATGACTGAAGCATGTAATGACTGAAGCATGTAATGACTGAAGCATGTAATGACTGAAGCATGTAATGACTGAAGCATGTAATGAATAATACTATGACTGAAGCATGTAATGAATAATACTATGACTGAAGCATGTAATGAATAATACTATGACTGAAGCATGTAATGAATAATACTATGACTGAAGCATGTAATGAATAATACTATGACTGAAGCATGTGTGTGTAAGAAAGAGAGAGAGTTAGTTCGCTGTAGCACTGCTCTTACGTTGCTTCCTCAGATCAATTTGTCATTTAATGTTTAAAGTTATTGGTTCCGCATTGGGGAGACCTGGCACAGACGACTGTAGGCACAGAGTACTGTAGGAATGTATAGTGTAGAGTTGTTATGAGATATAGAGTGGGAAGCTACAGTAGACCTGGCATGGGGTACTGGCATGGGGTACTGGCATGGGGTACTGGCATGGGGTAGTAAGGTACTGGCATGGGGTAGTGAGGTACTGGCATTGGGTAGTGAGGTACTGGCATTGGGTAGTGAGGTACTGGCATGGGGTAGGAAGGTACTGGCATGGGGTACTGGCATGGGGTAGTGAGGTACTGGCATTGGGTAGTGAGGTACTGGCATTGGGTAGTGAGGTACTGGCATGGGGTAGGAAGGTACTGGCATGGGGCAGTGAGGTACTGGCATAGGGTAGCAAGGTACTGGCATGGGGTAGAAAGGTACTGGCATTGGGTAGTGAGGTACTGGCATTGGGTAGTGAGGTACTGGCATTGGGTAGGAAGGTACTGGCATGGGGTAGTGAGTTACTGGCATGGGGTAGGAAGGTACTGGCATGGGGTAGTGAAGTACTGGCATGGGGTAGGAAGGTACTGGCATGGGGTAGTGAGGTACTGGCATGGGGTAGTGAGGTACTGGCATGGGGTAGTAAGGTACTGGCATGGGGTAGGAAGGTACTGGCATGGGGTACTGGCATGGGGTAGTGAGGTACTGGCATGGGGTAGTGAGGTACTGGCATGGGGTAGTGAGGTACTGGCATGGGGTAGTGAGGTACTGGCATGGGGTAGTAAGAGTGAGGTACTGGCATGGGGTAGTGAGGTACTGGCATGGGGTAGGGAGGTACTGGCATGGGGTAGGAAGGTACTGGCATGGCGTAGTAAGGTACTGGCATGGGGTAGGGAGGTACTGGCATGGGGTAGAAAGGTATTGGCATGGGGTAGGAAGGTACTGGCATGGGGTAGGAAGGTACTGGCATGGGGTAGTGAGGTACTGGGAGGCAGAAGCTAGCCTAACTACCACAGTCACTCTTTACAATGTTTTAAAAGACAAGGAGCATTCTCTGTCCTGTTATGTTATTCTTGAAGAAACCATTTCATTTTCTCTACACCCAAATCTTATTTAAAATTTCTCCAGAGTAGGACAGTAAAAGGGAGAGAACCTTGTTGTCTCACTACCACAGTCTTTGTCACAGTCTAGGATCAGTGTGAAATCAGACTCTACCATCCGACTCTGGGAGAAATCACTCTCTCATCTTTCAGTCGTGTAGGATCAGTGTGAAAATCAGACTCTACCATCTGACTCTGGGAGAAATCACTCTCTCATCTTTCAGTCGTGTAGGATCAGTGTGGAAATCAGACTCTACCACCCGACTCTGGGAGTAATCACTCTCTCATCTTTCAGTCGTGTAGGATCAGTGTGAAATCAGACCCTCCCCATATCCATTGTAGTGTGCTCTAGGCCCAGGGCCAGGACACAGGCTATAGAAAGGATATTTCAGCCTCTCCAGAGTACAAGAGCATCTGGCAAATCAATAATTGAATTAGCCAGCATTCCTCTCTTAGGAGGGAGGGAGGGAGGGAGTGAGGGAGGGAGATATGGATGGAGGGAGAAGGAAACAGAAATAAATAAACAGAAAGGCAGGGTCGGCTCAAGGCACTCTGGATAAGAGCGGTCGCTAAAATTATAAATATTATACTTAAATGATTTGTAAAGATTTTATTTTATTTAACCTTTATTTTAACAGGTCTCTTTTTCAGATGGGTTGATATCAAACTAAATAATGCTATAAAGCACGAAGGAAAATGTAAGAAGGTGTTGTCTCTTACCAGATGTCGACCTTCTCTGATACAGGTTCGTTCCTGATCACCTCTGGGGCCATCCAGGCCACCGTACCGGCGAACGACATCTTGGTGCTCTTATCACTCATCTCCTTAGACGTCCCGAAGTCAGAGATTTTCACCGCATCATCATAGGTGATCAACATACTAGAGTAGAGTATACAGGCACAGTCAGGGGAAGGTACGGTAGATACAGAGAGACAGTCAGGGGAAGGTATGGTAGCCACAGAGAGACAGTCAGGGGAAGGTACAGTAGATACAGAGAGACAGTCAGGGGAAGGTACGGTAGCCACAGAGAGACAGTCAGGGAAGGTATGGTAGATACAGAGAGACAGTCAGGGGAAGGTACAGTAGATACAGAGA
>NC_056430.1:9240588-9273088 GCF_018296145.1 Oncorhynchus tshawytscha | reverse complement strand
CTCATCCCGATTCTCCCGTTCCCTCTCTCCACTCCTCCTCCCCCCCCTCTCCTCCTCTCATCCCTATTCTCCCGTTCCCTCTCTCCTCCCCTCCTCCTCCCCCTCTCCTCCTCTCCTCCTCCATCCCTATTCTCCCATTCCCTCTCTCCTCCTACTCCTCTCCTCCTCTCATCCCTAATCTCCCGTCCTCTCTCCTCCTCCTCTTCTCCTCCTCTCATCCCTATTCTCCCATTCCCTCTCTCCTCCTCCTCCTCTCCTCCTCTCATCCCTAATCTCCCGTTCCCTCTCTCCTCCTCCTCCTCTCCTCCTCTCATCCCTATTCTCCCGTTCCCTCTCTCCTTCTCCTCCTCTCCTCCTCTCATCCCTATTCTCCCGTTCCTCTCTCCTCCTCCTCCTCCTCTCCTCCCTATTCTCCCGTTCCCTCTCTCCTCCTCCTCCTCTCCTCCTCTCATCCCTATTCTCCCGTTCCCTCTCTCCTCCTCCTCCTCCTCTCATCCTCTCATCCCTATTCTCCCGTTCCCTCTCTCCTCCTCCTCCTCTCCTCCTCTCCTCCCTATTCTCCCGTTCCCTCTCTCCTCCTCCTCCTCTCCTCCTCCTCCCTTTCTCCTCCTCCTTCTCTCCTCCTCTCATCCCTATTCTCCCGTTCCCTCTCTCCACACCTCCTCCTCCTCCTCCCTCTCTCCTCCTCCTCCTCCCTCCTCTCCTCCCTATTCTCCCGTTCCCTCTCTCCTCCTCCTCCTCTCCTCCTCCTCCTCTCCTCATCCCTATTCTCCCGTTCCCTCTCTCCTCCTCCTCCTCTCCTCCTCCTCCTCCTCCTCCTCCTCTCATCCCTATTCTCCTTCCTCTCTCCTCCTCCTCTCCTCCTCTCATCCCTATTCTCCCGTTCCCTCTCTCCTCCTCCTCCTCCTCCTCCCTCCTCTCCTCACTATTCTCCCGTTCCCTCTCTCCTCCTCCTCCTCTCCTCCTCCTCCCTCTCCCATTCCCTCTCTCCTCCTCCTCTCCTCCTCTCCCCTAATCTCCCGTTCCCTCTCTCCTCCTCCTCCTCCCTCCTCTCATCCCTCTCCCATCCTCCTCCTCCTCCTCCTCCCCTATTCTCCCGTTCCCTCTCTCCTCCTCCTCCTCTCCTCCTCTAATCCCTATTCTCCCGTCCTCTCCTCCTCCTCTCCTCCTCTCATCCTTATTCTCCCGTTCCCTCTCTCCTCCTCCTCCTCCCTCCCTATTCTCCCGTTCCCTCTCTCCTCCTCCTCCTCTCCTCCTCTCATCCCTATTCTCCCGTTCCCTCTCTCTCCTCCTCCTCCTCTCATCCTCTCATCCCTATTCTCCCGTTCCCTCTCTCCTCCTCCTCCTCTCCTCCTCTCCTCCCTATTCTCCCGTTCCCTCTCTCCTCCTCCTCCTCTCCTCCTCCCTTTCTCCTCCTCCTCCTCTCCTCCTCTCATCCCTATTCTCCCGTTCCCTCTCTCCACCTCTCCTCCTCCTCCCTCCTCCTCCTCCTCCTCTCTCCTGTCCTCCCTATTCTCCCGTTCCCTCTCTCCTCCTCCTCCTCCTCTCCTCCTCCTCTCATCCCTATTCTCCCGTTCCCTCTCTCCTCCTCCTCCTCTCCTCCTCCTCCTCCTCCTCTCATACCTATTCTCCCGTTCCCTCTCTCCTCCTCCTCCTCTCCTCCTCCTCCCTATTCTCCCTTTCCCTCTCTCCTCCTCCCCCTCCCTCCTCCTCCTCCTCTCATCCTCTCCTCCTCTCATCCCTATTCTCCCGTTCCCTCTCTCCTCCTCCTCTCCTCCTCCTCCTCCCCCTCCCTCCTCCTCCTCCTCCTCTCCTCCCTATTCTCCTGTTCCCTCTCTCCACACCCCTCCCTCCTCCTCCTCTCCTCCTCTCCTCCCGATTCTCCCGTTCCCTCTCTCCTCCTCCTCTCCTCTCCTCCTCTCCTCCCTATTCTCCCGTTCCCTCTCTCCTCCTCCTCCTCCTCTCCTCCCTCTCCCGTTCCTCTCTCTCCTCCTCCTCCTCCCCTCTCCTCCCTATTCTCCCGTTCCCTCTCTCCTCCTCCTCCCTCTCCTCCTCTCCTCCCTATTCTCCCATTCCCTCTCCCTCCTCCCTCTCTCCTCCTCCTCCTCTCCTCCTCCCCCTATTCTCCCGTTCCCTCCTCCTCCTCTCCTCCTCCTCCTCTCCTCCCTATCCTCCTTCCCTCCTCCTCCTCCTCCTCTCCTCCTCTCATCCCTATTCTCCCGTTCCCTCTCTCCTCCTCCTCCTCTCCTCCTCCTCTCATCCCTATTCTCCCGTTCCCTCTCTCCTCCTCCTCCTCTCCTCCTCTCCTCCTCCTCTCCTCCTCTCATCCCTATTCTCCCGTTCCCTCTCTCCTCCTCCTCCTCCTCTCCTCCTCTCCTCCCTATTCTCCTTCCCTCTCTCCTCCTCCTCCTCTCCTCCTCTCATCCCTATTCTCCCATTCCCTCTCTCCTCCTCCTCTCCTCCTCTCATCCCTAATCTCCCGTTCCTCTCTCTCCTCCTCCTCTCCTCCCTCATCCCTATTCTCCCATTCCCTCTCTCCTCCTCCTCCTCTCCTCCTCTCATCCCTAATCTCTCCCTCTTCCCCTCCTCCTCCTCCTCTAATCCCTATTCTCCCGTTCCCTCTCTCCTTCTCTCTCCTCCTCTCATCCTTATTCTCCCGTTCCCTCTCTCCTCCTCCTCCTCTCCTCCCTATTCTCCCGTTCCCTCTCTCCTCCTCCTCCTCTCCTCCTCTCATCCCTATTCTCCCGTTCCCTCTCTCCCTCCTCCTCCTCTCATCCTCTCATCCCTATTCTCCTTCCCTCTCTCCTCCTCCTCCTCTCCTCCTCTCCTCCCTATTCTCCCGTTCCCTCTCTCCTCCTCCTCCTCTCCTCCTCCTTTCTCCTCCTCCTCCTCTTCTCCTCTCATCCCTATTCTCCCGTTCCCTCTCTCCACACCTCTCTCCTCCTCCTCCCTCCTCCTCCTCCTCCTCTCCTCCTGTCCTCCCTATTCTCCCGTTCCCTCTCTCCTCCTCCTCCTCTCCTCCTCCTCCTCTCATCCCTATTCTCCCGTTCCCTCTCTCCTCCTCCTCCTCTCCTCCTCTCCCTATTCTCCCGTTCCCTCTCTCCTCCTCCTCCTCTCCTCCTCCTCCTCCTCTCCTCCTCCTCCTCTCCTCCTCTCATCCCTATTCTCCCGTTCCCTCTCTCCTCCTCCCCCTCTCCTCCTCCTCCTCCTCCTCTCCTCCTCTCCTCCTCTCATCCCTATTCTCCCGTTCCCTCTCTCCTCCTCCTCTCCTCCTCCTCCTCCCCCCTCCTCCTCCCCTCCCTATTCTCCCGTTCCCTCTCTCCACACCCTCTCCTCCTCCTCCTCCTCTCCTCCTCTCCTCCTCCTCCTCCTCCTCCTCTCCCCCTCTCCTCCCTATCCTCCCTATCCTCCCGTTCCCTCCTCCTCCTCCTCCTCTCCTCCTCTCTCCCTATTCTCCCGTTCCCTCTCTCCTCCTCCTCCTCTCCTCCTCCTCCCTATTCTCCCATTCCCTCTCTCCTCCTCCTCCTCTCCTCCTCTCATCCCTATTCTCCCGTTCCCTCTCTCTTCCTCCTCCTCTCCTCCTCTCCCCCTATTCTCCCATTCCCTCAATGGCCTCCTCCTCCTCCTCTCATCCCTATTCTCCTGTTCCCTCTCTCCTCCTCCTCCTCCTCCTCCTCCTCCTCCTCCACCTCCTCTCCTCCTCTCATCCCTATTCTCCCGTTCCCTCTCTCCTCCTCCTCCCTTTCTCCTCCTCCTCCTCCTCCTCCTCCTCCTCTCTCCCTAGAGTGCAATCATCCTATCTCTCATCCATTCTCCCGTTCCCTTACCATTTTCTGTCTGTCCTGATCCCTATTCTCCCGTTCCCTGTCTCTCCTGTCCTCCTCTCCTCCTCTCCTCCCTATTCTCCCGTTCCCTCTCTCCTCCTCCTCTCCTCCTCTCCTCCCTATTCTCCCGTTCCCTCCCTCTCTCCTCCTCTCCTCCTCTCCTCCCTATTCTCCCGTTCCCTCCCTCTCTCCTCCTCCTCTCCTCCTCCTCCCCCTCTCCTCCTCCCTCTCTCCACACCCCTCCAGAGTACAGGAGTCTTGTTACAGTCCCTTTGCCACAATGGCACTAAGCAGGATTTAGAGTGCAAAGCGTATTACCAAGAAGATTACCATTTTCTGTCTGTGTGACAGTGTGTGTGTGTGTGTGTGTTTGTGGGCTTGTGGGTGAGGTGAGGTGAGGTTCAAGTGTATTCACACACTCCAGGTGTACTAGGCAGTGTGTACTAGGCGGTGTGTACTAGGCAGTGTGCACTAGGCAGTGTGCACTAGGCAGTGTGCACTAGACAGTGTGCACTAGGCAGTGTGTACGGTGTGGTATGTTAGGGTACATAATGCACTGCTTTTGACCAGAGCCCTATGGCACCCTATTCCCTACATAGTGCACTGCTTTTGACCAGAGCCCTATGGCTCCCTATTCCCTACATAGTGCACTACTTTAGACCAGGGACCATAGAGGTAATAAGGTGTAATTTGGGACTTACCCTCTGTCTGCAGCTTTACAATGTTCCACCTTAACAAAACAGCCCTTCCCTGGCACAAAGAGGCTTTATTATAGTCACATCTACTGTTCTTGTTCTCTTCTAGATTCAGAAGGAGAACATTCTGTACTGAGTGCAAGATATGGGGAGAGAGAGAGACTGTATGAGAGAGAGAGCGAGAGAGAGAGAATGAGAAACAGAAGATTGGCGTACTCCATAAAAGCTTCAGAGGGACATTTTTCCTCTTAATTTCCCCATTCCATTGCTCAGCCTCATCTATCTATCTATCTATCTATCTATCTATCTATCTATCTATCTATCTATCTATCTATCTATCTATCTATCTGTCTGTCTGTCTGTCTGTCTGTCTGTCTGTCTGTCTGTCTGTCTGTCTGTCTGTCTGTCTGTCTGTCTGTCTGTCTGTCTGTCTGTCTGTCTGTCTGTCTGTCTGTCTGTCTGTCTGTCTGTCTGCATGCTTGCGTAGGGAGTCAGGCAGGGAGGCCTGTTTATGTCTGCAGCCTGCCTGCTACAATAGCTCCTCTCCCCTGGGACTCCTCCTACCCCTCCCCTGGGACTCCTCCCACCAAATCTAACTCATACATTATTCAACACCACACACTGACCCTGCACCTCTCATCTATATTAACACACACAGTCACAGCACACACACACACTATCTCTCTCTCTCTCTCTCTCTCACTCTCTTTCTCTCTCTCTCTTACACACACACACACACACACACACGCACTATCTGACATAGACATACGCACATATACATTCGTGAATGCACACATACAAACGCACACAAATTTCCCATACAGCCCAAACACTCTCTCATATCTCATATAGCCCAAACACTCTCTCATATCTCATACAGCCCAAACACTCTCTCATATCTCATACAGCCCAAACACTCTCTCATATCTCATACAGCCCAAACACTCTCTCATATCTCATATAGCCCAAACACTCTCTCATATCTCATACAGCCCAAACACTCTCAAACACTCTCTCATATCTCATATATCCCAAACACTCTCTCATATCTCATATAGCCCAAACACTCTCTCATATCTCATACAGCCCAAACACTCTCTCATATCTCATACAGCCCAAACACTCTCTCATATCTCATATAGCCCAAACACTCTCTCATATCTCATACAGCCCAAACACTCTCTCATATCTCATACAGCCCAAACACTCTCTCATATCTCATACAGCCCAAACACTCTCTCATATCTCATATAGCCCAAACACTCTCTCATATCTCATACAGCCCAAACACTCTCTCATATCTCATATATCCCAAACACTCTCTCTCTCTGCCCTTTGCTTTTTGATATCCATCTTCTACCCCTCCCTCTCTACCTTTCCTTTCTCTCTCTCTCTCTCTCCCTTCTACCTTTCTCTCTCTCTCTCCCTCTCTACCTTCCTCTCCTACCTTTCTCTCTCTCCCTCTCTACCTTTCTCTCTCTCTCTCCCTCTCTTTCCTTCTCTCTCCCTCTCTCCTTTCTCTCTCTCTCTCCTCTCTACCTTTCTCTCTCTCTCTCTCTACCTTTCTCTCTCTCTCTCCCTCTCTACCTTTCTCTCTCTCCCTCTCTACCTTTCTCTCTCTCTCTCCTCTCTACCTTTCTCTCTCTCTCTCCCTCTCTACCTTTCTCTCTCTCTCTCCCTCTCTACCTTTCTCTCTCTCTCTCCCTCTCTACCTTCCTCTCTCTCTCACTCTCTCTCAATCTCACTCCATCTCTCCAGTCAGAGAGAGAGTGTTTGTTTACAGTGTGCTTGCTGGTGTGTTTTAATTGTGGTTAATTTCACCACCGACTGGTTGATGTAATTAGACACAATCACACGCAGACCTAATAATTAACATATCAAAGCTTTTGTTCCAATTAAAAGCAAGCATGTCCTGAAGAGGCGGAGACATACCAAAAAGCTAAAGCGGATCACACCCAATAGGAGGGTGAATACTTGTACTGTTGTAATAGCAGTAATAACTGTAGATATCTGCTGTAGTAATATTTGTACTGTTGTAGTAGTAGTAACTAAGGGATGTAGTTGTCAGGGTTCTAGTTATAACCTGTAACTAGTGTTGTCAGGGTGCTAGTTATAACCTGTAACTAGTGTTGTCAGGGTTCTAGTTATAACCTGTAACTAGTGTTGTCAGGGTGCTAGTTATAACCTGTAACTAGTGTTGTCAGGGTTCTTGTTAATACCTGTAACTAGTGTTGCTATGGCTCATGTTATAACCTGTAACTAGTGATGTCAAGGTGCTAGTTATAACCTGTAACTAGTCTTGTCAGGGCCATAGTTATAATCTGTAACTAGTGGTATGTAATGGCCCTAGTTTATCACCTTTAACTAATGTTGTCAGGGTGCTAGTTATAACCTTTAACTAGTGTTGTCAGGGCCCTAGATATAACCTTTAACTAGTGTTGTCAGGGCCCTAGGTATAACCTGTAACTAGTGGTATGTAATGGCCCAAGTTATCACCTGTAACTAGTGTTGTCAGGGACCTAGTTATAACCTGTAACTAGTGTTGTCAGAGTGCTAGTTATAACCTGGAACTAGTGTTGTCAGGACCCTAATTATAACCTGTAACTAGTGCTGCCAGGGCCCTAGTTATAACATGTAGCTTGTGTTGTCAGGGCCCTATTTATAACCTGTAACAAGTGTTGTCAGGGTGCTAGTTATAACCTCTAACTAGTGTTGCCAGGGCCCTAGTTATAATCTGTAACTAGCTTGTTATAACCTGTAACTAGTAGTATGAGGGCCCTAGTTATAATCTGTAACTAGTGATGTCAGGGTGCTAGTTATAACCTGAACTAGTGTTGTCAAAGTGCTAGTTATAACCTGTAACTACAGTTGGTAGGGCCCTAGTTATAGCCTGTAACTAGTGTTGTCAGGGCCTTAGGTATAACCTGTAACTATTATTATGAGGGCCCTAGATATAACCTGTAACTAGTGTTGTGAGAGCCCTAGATATAACCTGTAACTAGTGTTGTCAGGGCCCTAGTTGTAACCTGTAACTAGAGTTGTCAGAAGCAAGTTATATCCTATATCTAGTGTTATGTAATGGCCCTCGTTATAACCTGTAACTAGTGTTGTCAGGGCCCAAGTTATAAACTGTAACTAGTGTTGTCAGGGATCTAGTTAAATCCTGTAACTAGTGTTGCCAGGGTCCTAGTTTTAACCTGTAAATAGTGTTATCAGGGGGCTTGTTAGTACCTGTAACTAGTGTTGTCAGGGTGATTGTTAATACCTGTAACTAGTGTTGTCAGGGTGATTGTTAATACCTGTAACTAGTGTTGTCAGGGTGATTGTTAATACCTGTAACTAGTTTTTTAAGGGCCCTAGTTATAACCTCTAACTAGAGTTGTCAGCGTGCTAGTTATAACCTGTACTAGTGTTGTGCAAGGGCCCTAGGTATAGACTGTAACTTGTGCTGTCAGGGCCCAAGTTATGACCTGTAACAAGTTTTATAAGGGCCCTAGTTATAACCTGTAACTATTGTTGTCAGGGTGCGAGATATAGCCTGTAACTATTGTTGTAAGGGCCCAAGTTATAGGGGCCCAAGTAACTAGTTTTGTCAGGGCCTTAATTGTAACCTGTAAACCACGTTGTCAGGGCCCTAGTTATAACCTGAACTAGTGTTGTCAGGGTGCTGGTTATAACCTGTAACTAGTGTTGTCAGGGCCCTAGATATAACCTGAACTAGTGTTGTCAGGGCTCTTGTTATAATCTGTGACTAGTGTTGTCAGGGCCCTAGTTATAACCTGTAACTAGTGTTGTCAGGGTGCTGGTTATATCCAGTAACTAGTGTTGTCAGGATGCTAGTTATAACCTGTAACTAGTGTTGTCAGGGCCCTAGTTATAACCTGAACTAGTGTTGTCAGGGTGCTAGTTATAACCAGCAACTAGTGTTGTCAGGGTGCTAGTTATAACCTGAACTAGTCTTGTCAGGGTGCTAGTTATAACCTGTAACTAGTGTTGTCAGTGTGCTAGTTTTAACCTTTAACTAATGTTATGTAATGGCCCTAGTTATCACCTGTAACTAATGTTTTCAGTGCCCTAGTTATAACTTGTAACTAACGTTGTCATGGTGCTAGTTATAACCCGTAACGAGTGTTTTCAGGGCCCTAGTTATAACCTTTAACTAGTGTTGTGTAGGGCCCTAGTTATAACCTGTCTCTAGTGGCCAGATGGTTTCATGGTCAGCTCACATGGTCAGGAGAAGCTCTTGACCCTTACCACAATATCTACTGTTGATCAGTAACACTACAGAGGAGTGTGACGTAGGTTATTCTCTCTCTCCTCCACTTTCTCTCTCTCTCTCTCTCTCTCTCTCTCTCTCTCTCTCTCTCTCTCTCTCTCTCTCTCTCTCTCTCTCTCTCTCTCTCTCTCTATCTATATATTTCTTTCTCTATCTCTCTCTCTCTCTATATCTCTCTATATCTCTCTCTCTCTCTATCTCTCTCTCTCTTTCTCTCTCTCTCTCTCTCTCTCTCTCTCTCTCTCTCTCTATATCTTCTCTTATCTCTCTCTCTCTCTCTCTCTCTCTCTCTCTCTCTCTCTCTCTCTCTCTCTCTCTCTCTCTCTTTCTTTCTCTCTCTCTCTCTCTCTCTCTCTCTCTTTCTTTCTCTCTCTCTCTCTCTCTCTCTCTCTCTCTCTCTCTCTCTCTTTCTTTCTCTCTCTCTCTCTCTCTTTCTCTCTCTCTCTCTCTCTCCCTCTTTTGTTGTGACTAAATTATTCTTACCTTCCAGGTTGTGTTTGTGTTCGGTGGAGTAGGCCTTGCCGATCATGGTCCATACTGGCTTCAGACACCCAAACAGTCCCTCCAGAAACCCTCCACTTCCTCCCGACAGCAGCCTCACATCCTCAGCCTGGCTCCGCACCGCTCCTCCCTCCGCATCATGACCCTCTCCCTCCCCGTTCTCATGGAGCTTCAGCACACTGTTGGCAAAGTGCTCCTGCTGCTCCTCGCTAGGCGTGGGGCTGTGGCCCCCACAGGTGTGTTCACCATTATGACCTCCACCTCCCCCGCCGTCGGGCTCCGGGGCACCCCCGGTGTCTATAGATAGTACGTTCCGTAGGACACACTGGGTGGGGGTCAGATCCATCTCAGGGGTGCAGGCGGGTGTCTCGTCCAGCCGGCCCCGGAAGGTAGGGGTGTGTTCTGAGAGGGGGGTGTTGAACCCAGAGAGAGAGGGGGACGGGGCGCGGGACTCTGTGATACAGGCCATGGGGAGCTCTGGTCAGGGGAACAGGAAGAACCCCGGGACTGTTGATCAGTCAGGGCCAGCGACGAAGCAAGACCTGTAGGAGGTGAGCAAAAAGGTAACCATGGTTACAGATGATCTGACGAAAAGCATCTGTTTTTCTTCTATATGAACACCTTGGTGGAATATACGCAGTAGCTGTAACTAAAACACAGATGTCAGGGTTTAAATAAAAGAGATTTTGTGTGTTACCACATCAATGGTGGCCTCCGTTTACTGTGGTCAACCATGTCAAGGTTAGCCAATGCTAACAAAACAATTAAAGAGGATTCTCTTATTTTCATAGTCATGGGCCAGTAAACGAAAGGTTGCTGGATCGAATCCCCAAGCTGACAAGCTAAACATCTGTTGTTCTGCCTCTGAACAAGGCAGTTAACCCACTGTCCCCCCGATCGCCGAAGACGTGGATGTCGATTAAGACAGCCCCCCACCGCACCTCTCTGATTCAGCGGGGTTGGGGTTAAATGCAGAAGGAACATGTCAGTTGAAGGCATTCAGTTGTACAACTGACTAGGTCTCCCCCTTTCCTTTCAGTTGTACAACTGACTAGGTCTCCCCCTTTCCTTTCTGTTGTACAACTGACTAGGTCGTCCCCCTTTCCCTTTCTGTTGTACAACTGACTAGGTATCCCCCTTTCCCTTTCTGTTGTACAACTGACTAGGTCTCCTCCCTTTCCCTTTCTGTTGTACAACTGACTAGGTCTCCCCTTTCCTTTCTGTTGTACAACTGACTAGGTCTCCCCCTTTCCTTTCTGTTGTACAACTGACTAGGTCGTCCCCCTTTCCCTTTCTGTTGTACAACTGACTAGGTCGTCCCCCTTTCCCTTTCTGTTGTACAACTGACTAGGTCGTCCCCCTTTCCTTTCTGTTGTACAACTGACTAGGTCGTCCCCCTTTCCCTTTCTGTTGTACAACTGACTAGGTCTCCCCCCCTTTCCTTTCTGTTGTACAACTGACTAGGTATCCCCCTTTCCCTTTCTGTTGTACAACTGACTAGGTCGTCCCCCTTTTCCCTTTCTGTTGTACAACTGACTAGGTCTCCCCCTTTCCTTTCTGTTGTACAACTGACTAGGTATCCCCCTTTCCCTTTCTGTTGTACAACTGACTAGGTATCCCCCTTTCCTTTCTGTTGTACAACTGACTAGGTATCCCCCTTTCCTTTCTGTTGTACAACTGACTAGGTCTCCCCTTTCCTTTCTGTTGTACAACTGACTAGGTCTCCCCCTTTCCTTTCTTTCCCTTTCTGTTGTACAACTGACTAGGTACCCCCTTTCCCTTTCTGTTGTACAACTGACTAGGTCTCCCCCTTTCCTTTCTGTTGTACAACTGACTAGGTCTCCCCCCCTTTCCCTTTCTGTTGTACAACTGACTAGGTCTCCCCCTTTCCCTTTCTGTTGTACAACTGACTAGGTCTCCCCCTTTCCCTTTCTGTTGTACAACTGACTAGGTCGTCCCCCTTTCCCTTCCTTTTTGTTTCCTCTCACATCCTCCTACTACATCTCAGAGAAATCACTTTCTAGATGACTACTATGCTAATCGGCACCAGAACTTGTGTTGCTGTTAGTAACGAGAAGAGAGAAGAGAGAGTCGAGTGGCTGCTCTAGAAAGCCTGTTTATGTCCCCAAGGACAGACATCCCCCACAACAGATCCAGGAGAAGAGGAATACATTGTCGTCTCACAGACGACTGCTGTTTTTAATTTTTAATTTTTATTATTGCCAATGATACAATGTTAAAACAAAAACTGCAGTGACACATTGGTGTAACAACATCTCCTTGCTAGAGAGCTGTGTTCAACAAAATAATAATCCAACTGTACCTGAATATCAAGGCCAGTGAGTTATAATAGCTAGTTATGGCCTATAACACACATCTCATTACAACATTTCATATATATATATATATATATATATATATATAACTTCATGCAAATTATTAGCACAATGGGACAAGATTATTATGATTCTGACGAAACTTAAATGGAATTGAATTTTGCTGACATTTTACTTTACCCCTGTTCAAGAGAAATCCTCAGCGAGAGCATTACAATTTGACGGTCAGTGCCTGAAACCCTGAAATACTACAACGTGTATTTAGGCCTGGGTAACTCCTTTGCATAAACACGGGTTGCTTCATTGCTAGTGCCTAGAGTCTTGTTGGCAGAAAAATAAATTAAAAAACCTAGGTTCACTTCAGAACCATGGATAGCGACATTAAGGGGGAAAGAAATGCACATACTCCAGGCCCTATTCAGCCTCAAACCCTGTAGTACCTGGTGGCGGGTACAGCGGATGGTGATTTTCTTCCCTTCAGATGATCAGTTTACTGAGCTGATTTCAAATCAAAAGTCACACACACACACACACACACAAGTTCAGTTTTACGTCAGGTAAAGTGTCACAAAGCCAGACTCTGGCCACGTCCACACTCTCAATCATCAGTCCATGGGATGAGTCATGATTGCTTCCTTCCTCAGCTTGTATACCCCAAGTTTTATTTATAAAAAATATTATTTTTTTTACATCAAACTAATAATTAATGGTACATCTACCCTGTGTGCAAAATCTAAAACATCAAAGTCAAGACCATAAAAAACTAAATATTTCCACCTTATTAATTATGTACAATAACCATATTCCTGCTTTCGTTTGTTCTGTTGGCAACTGAAAAGACACATTCTCTTGGGTATCACAACAGTCTAGTCAGCCAACAGTCATACATTCTCTGACATTTTACAGAAATAATTTGCTTAAAATTCAGATAAGAAGTGAAAGGAGAAACCAGTCCATTGCTACGCATCTGTCATCTGTCTAATGTTAGAGTAATCACTGAATATTTTGTTGTGTCAATGATTTTCAACTTAATGATCCTGCCCCCCTCCTTAAGACTGGCAGCAGCTGCTAGTCGGTCCTGCAGAATAAGCCCCCCATGCAGTGGATAGGCCAGGCGGTGCATTGAAGCGACCCAAAACACAGGCTCCTCAATGGCACCGATTCGCTTCACAGCTTCTACGGGACCCGTGCGCCAAGCGCATCACCATATCATAGACTATGCCTCGCTTTAGCGTATAATATTAGTCTATATTACATAGACTACAACTGATTTATTTACATGGAATATTGGAAATGTGATTTACACGATCTAGGCTAAAACGACATTAGCCTGGCAGATTTCCAAATATAATTTAATACATTTGTTTTTTATAACGTACCTTAGCAAATGCAGCAACCTCAAGTCTCAAACTCCATTGTTGTTGATTATATCTTTCATATAGGCTGCTATTTATTTAATTTGTTCCCGATGCAGCATTCTAAAACAGCGCAATTATTCTGCTTTCCTCGTTTTGTTGATATAATCAGTGTCACCGCGCGCGACTCCGCTCAGCATCCAATTTTCTTTACTGCACGCACTCGCTGTTCTAGAATGGGCACTAGCGATGGAAGCAATGGAGAGTCCATCCTTCGTTCATTTCAACCCGATCTTTATAACCTTAAATCTCTATCCCGGTCCGGCCGGTGATTTGATGACGTGTATTTGATTTCCCTTTCTTCCCACTTGCTGTGAGGTGAAAATATGTGATTTGGAGCGGTCCCTTCTCTCCAAGCCCCTGCAGATTTTATATTGCGGAGTGCCTCTCTCACCTATGCGGAGGAGAAAGCGAGGAGAGGGGCGTGTGTCAGGCAGGCAGTGACGGAGCAGGGGGCGGGATTTGGTTTATAGTCTACACCAGGGATCATTATCTAGATTCTGCCTCGGGCCGATTATTTCTTGAGTGGATTGTCAGGCGGCCAGAACATTTTTACAAATACTTTGTAGACTGCAAATTGACCATAATAAGTCCAAACAGATGTATTTGACTAAAACATACAGTACCAGTCAAAAGTTTGGACACCTACTTATTCTAGGGTTTATCTTTATTTGACTATTTTCTACATTGTAGAATAATAGTGAAGACATAAAGACTATGAAATAACACATATGGAATCATGAAGTAACCAAAACAGTGTTAAACAAATCAAAATGTATTTCAGATTTGAGCTTCTTCAAAGTAGCCACCCTTTGCCTTGATGACAGCTTTGCACACTCTTGGCATTCTTTCAACCACCTTCACCTGGAATACTTTTCCAACAGTCTTGAAGGAGTTCCCACATATGCTGAGCCCTTGTTGGCTGCTGTTCCTTCAATCTGCTGTCCAACTCATCCCAAACCATCTCAATTGTGTTGAGATCGGGTGATTGTGTTGAGGTCGGGTGATTGTGGAGGCCAGGTCATCTGATGCAGCACTCCATCAGTCTCCTTCTTGGTCAAATAATCCTTACACAGCCTGGAGGTGTGTTGGGTCATTGTCCTGATGAAAAACAAATGATAGTCCCACTAAGTGCAAACCAGATGGGATGGCGTATCGCTGCAGAATGCTGTTTTATTTTATCAGCATATCGATTGCGCAACCAGGGGTGGAAAGACCCTGGATCATTGTTACTCTAACTTCCGCGACGCATATAAGGCCCTGCCCCGCCCCCCTTTCGGAAAAGCTGATCACGACTCCATTTTGTTGATCCCTGCCTACAGACAGAAACTAAAACAAGAAGCTCCCACGCTGAGGTCTGTCCAACGCTGGTCCGACCAAGCTGACTCCACACTCCAAGACTGCTTCCATCACGTGGACTGGGAGATGTTTCGGTATTGCGAATCAGACAACAACATTGACGAATACGCTGATACGGTGTGCGAGTTCATTAGAACGTGCGTTGAAGATGTCGTTCCCATAGCAACGATTAAAACATTCCCTAACCAGAAACCTTGGATTGATGGCAGCATTCGTGTGAAACTGAAGGCACGAACCACTGCTTTTAATCAGGGCAAGGTGTCTGGTAACATGGCTGAATACAAACAGTGCAGCTATTCCCTCCGCAAGGCTATCAAACAAGCTAAGCGCCAGTACAGAGACAAAGTAGAATCTCAATTCAACGGCTCAGACACAAGAGGTATGTGGCAGGGTCTACAGTCAATCACGGACTACAGGAAGAAACCCAGCCCAGTCACGGACCAGGATGTCTTGCTCCCAGGCAGACTAAATAACTTTTTGCCCGCTTTGAGGACAATACAGTGCCACTGACACGGCCTGCAACGGAAACATGCGGTAATCCTTCACTGCAGCCGAAGTGAGTAAGACATTTAAACGTGTTAACCTCGCAAGGCTGCAGGCCCAGACGGCATCCCCAGCCGCGCCCTCAGAGCATGCGCAACCAGCTGGCCGGTGTGTTTACGGACATATTCAATCAATCCCTATACCAGTCTGCTGTTCCCACATGCTTCAAGAGGGCCACCATTGTTCCTGTTCCCAAGAAAGCTAAGGTAACTGAGCTAAACGACTACCGCCCGTAGCACTCACATCCGTCATCATGAAGTGCTTTGAGAGACTAGTCAAGGACCATATCACCTCCACCCTACCTGACACCCTTGACCCACTCCAATTTGCTTACCGCCCAAATAGGTCCACAGACGATGCAATCTCAACCACACTGCACACTGCCCTAACCCATCTGGACAAGAGGAATACCTATGTGAGAATGCTGTTCATCGACTACAGCTCGGCATTCAACACCATAGTACCCTCCAAGCTCGTCATCAAGCTCGAGACCCTGGGTCTCGACCCCGCCCTGTGCAACTGGGTACTGGACTTCCTTCCCCCAGGTGGTGAGGGTAGGCAACAACATCTCCTCCCCGCTGATCCTCAACACTGGGGCCCCACAAGGGTCTCTCTGAGCCCTCTCCTGTACTCCCTGTTCACCCACGACTGCGTGGCCATGCACGCCTCCAACTCAATCATCAAGTTTGCGGACGACACAACAGTGGTAGGCTTGATTACCAACAACGACGAGACGGCCTACAGGGAGGAGGTGAGGGCCCTCGGGTGTGGTGTCAGGAAAATAACCTCACACTCAACGTCAACAAAACTAAGGAGATGATTGTGGACTTCAGGAAACAGCAGAGGGAACACCCCCCATCCACATCGATGGAACAGTAGTGGAGAGGGTAGCAAGTTTTAAGTTCCTCGGCATACACATCACAGACAAACTGAATTGGTCCACTCACACAGACAGCATCGTGAGGAAGGCGCAGCAGCGCCTCTTCAACCTCAGGAGGCTGAAGAAATTCGGCTTGTCACCAAAAGCACTCACAAACTTCTACAGATGCACAATCGAGAGCATCCTGGCGGGCTGTATCACCGCCTGGTATGGCAACTGCACCGCCCTCAACCGTAAGGCTTCCAGAGGGTAGTGAGGTCTGCACAACGCATCACCGGGGCAAACTACCTGCCCTCCAGGACACCTACACCACCCGATGCTACAGGAAGGCCATAAAGATCATCAAGGACATCAACCACCCGAGCCACTGCCTGTTCACCCCGCTGCCATCCAGAAGGCGAGGTCAGTACAGGTGCATCAAAGCTGGGACCGAGAGACTGAAAAACAGCTTCTATCTCAAGGCCATCAGACTGTTAAACAGCCACCACTAACATTGAGTGGCTACTGCCAACACACTGTCAATGACACTGACTTACTCCAGCCACTTTAATCATGGGAATCGATGGGAAATGATGTAAATATATCACTAGCCACTTTAAACAATGCTACCTTATATAATGTTACTTACCCTACATTGTTCATCTCATATGCATATGTTGATACTGTACTCTATATCATCGACTGCATCCTTATGTAATACATGTATCACTAGCCACTTTAACTATGCCACTTGGTTTACATACTTATCTCATATGTATATACTGTACTGATATCATCTACTGTATCTTGCCTATGCTGCTCTGTACCATCACTCATTCATATATCCTTATGTACATATTCTTTATCCCCTTACACTGTGTATGACAGTAGTTTTTTTGGAATTGTTAGTTAGATTACTTGCTCGTTATTACTGCATTGTCGGAACTAGAAGCACAAGCATTTCGCTACACTCGCATTAACATCTGCTAACCATGTGTATGTGACAAATAAAATTTGATTTGATTTGATTTGATTTGATTTGGTAGCCATGCTGGTTAACTGTGCCTTGAATTCTAAATAAATCACAGACAGTGTCACCAGCAAAGCACCATCACACCTCCTCCTCCATGCTTCACGGTGGGAACCACACATGCGGAGATCATCCGTTCACCTACTCTGCATCATCCGCTCACCTACTCTGCAAGTCATGGCAGTTGGAACCATAAATCCCACATTTGGACTTATCAGATCAAAGAACATATTTCCTCCGGTCTAATGTCCTTTGCTCGTGGTCCTTGGTCTCTTCTTCTGATTGGTGTCCTTTAGTAGGCTGTCCCACAACCGGCCATAATTGAACATCCCGTAGGGTGGTGCACAATTGGTCGTGTTTGGCCGGTGCAGGCAGTATTGTAAATAAGAATTTGTTCTTAACTGACTTGCTTAGTTAAATAAAGGTTACATTTAAACTAAAATTTAAAAAACAAATCTTTACAGCAATTCGACCATGAAGGCCCGATTATGCAGTCTCTCTGAACAGTTGATGTTGAGATGTGTCTGTTACTTGAACTCGGTGAAGCATTTATTTGGACTGAAATTTCTGAGGCTGGTAACTCCAATTAACTTGTCCTCTGCAGGAGAGGTAACTCTGGGTCTTCCTTTCCTGTGGCGGTTCTCATGAGAGTTAGTTTCATCATAGCCTAGTCGTTAGACTGTTCGGGTGGCAGGGTAGCCTAGTGGTTAGAGTGTTGGACTAGTAACCGGAAGGTTGCAAGTTCAAACCCCCGAGCTGACAAGGTACAAATCTGTCCTTCTGCCCCTGAACAAGCAGTTAACCCACTGTTCCTAGGCCGTCATTGAAAATAAGAATTTGTTCTTAACTGACTTGCCTAGTTAAATATAGGTAAATAAAATAGCGCTTGCTGATTTTTGCGACTGCACTTGAAGAAAATGTTCGGTATTGACTGACCTTCATGCCTTAAAGTAACGATAGACTGTCGTTTCTCTTTTCTTATTTGAGCTGTTCTTGCCATAATATAAACTTGGTATTTTACCAAATAGGGCTATCTTCTGTATACCACCCCTACCTTGTCACAACACATCTGATTGGCTCAAATGTATTATGAAGGAAAGAAATTCAAATGAACATTTAACAAGGCACACCTGTTAATTGAAATGCATTCCAGGTGACTACCTCATGAAGCTGGTTGAGAGAATGCCAAGAGTGTGCAAAGCTGTCATTTCTTTTATTTTCATTTTTTATTTCACCTTTATTTAACCAGGTAGGCCAATTGAGAACAAGTTCTAATTTACAACTGCAACCTGGCCAAGATAAAGCAAAGCAGTGCGACAAAAAAAATAACACAGAGTTACACATAAACAAAAGTACAGTCAATAACACAATAGAACAATCTATATACAGTGTGTGTAAATGTAGTAAGGAGGTGAGACAATAAATAGGCCATAGTAGCGAAGTAATTACAATTTAGCAAATTAACACTGAAGTGATAGATGTGCAGATGATGATATGCAAGTAGAATATTGGTGTGCAAAAGAGCAAAAAAGTTTTTTTTTAAAGTAGGCAGTTGGGGATGAGGTATTTGGATGGCCTACTTACAAATGGACTATGTACAGCTGCAGCGATCGGTAAGCTGCTCAGATAGCTGATGCGTAAAGTTAGTGAGGGAGATATAAGTCTCCAACTTCAACGACTTTTGCAATTCCTTCCAGTCAATGGCAGCAGAGAACTGGAATAATGGTACAGAATGGTGTCATCCGGATAGAGGTGGATCAAGGAATCACCCGCAGTAAGAGCGACGTCATTGATATATACAGAGAAAAGAGTCGGCCCGAGAATTGAACCCTGTGGTACCACCATAGAGACTGCCAGAGGTCCTCATTGCAAAGGGTGGCTACTTTGAAGAATCTCATACATAAAATATATTTTGATATGTTTACAAACACAACAAAAATTATAATAATTATATACAGTAGAGGCAAAAGTTTGGACACACCTACTCATTCAAGGGTTTTTCTCTATTTTTACTATTTTCTATATTGTAGAATAATAGTTAAGACATCAAAACTATAAAATAACACATACTGTTTTGAGTCATGTCGTAACCAAAAAAGTACTAAACAAAATTCCCTCAACCAGCTTCATGAGGTAATCACCTGGACAGAGGTGTATTGAGGTGCAACAGTGAGAACAAGAACAAGCGGCAACAGTGAGAGACTTATTTCTGGAAAGGTGGATTTTTAAAAGGAGAAGCTCGAACTGTTTGGGCACAGACCGGGATAGTATGACAGAACTCTACAGGCTGTCTCTGCAGTAGATTGCAACTTGGCCCCCTTTGGCAGTTCTATCTTGACTGAAAATGTTGTAGAAAGGGATGGAAATCTCAAATTTTTTGTGTTCTTCCTAAAACAGGATTCAGACACGGCTAGGACATCCGGGTTGGTGGAGTGTGCTAGAGCAGTGAATAAAACAAACTTAGGGAGGAGGCTTCTGATTTTAACATGCATGAAACCAAGGCTTTTACGGTTACAGAAGTCAACAAATGATAGCGCCTGGGGAATAGGGGTGGAACTGGGGGCTACAGGTCCTGGGTTAACCTCTACATCACCAGAGGAACAGAGGAGGAGTAGGATAAGGGTACGGCTAATGGCTATAAGAACTGGTCGTCTAGTGCGTTGGGAACAGAGAATAAAAGGAGCAGATTTCTGGGCGCAGAAGAATAGATTCAGGGCATAATGTACGGACAAGGGTATGGTAGGATGTGAGTACAGTGGAGGTAAACCTAGGCATTGAGTGACGATGAGAGAGGTTTCGTCACTGGAAGCACCAGTTAAGCCAGGTGAGGTCTCCGCATGCGTGGGGGGCTGGGACAAAAGAGCTATCTAAGGCATATTGAGAGGGACTGGGGACTCTACAGTGAAATAAAACAATAAGAACTAGCCAAGACAGCAGTAGACAAGGCATATTGACATTAGAGAGAGGCATAAAGCAGTCACAGGTGCTGGTCGGGAGAGCTAAGACAACAACGGGTAATGGCAGTGAATGGGCAGAGCGGGTCAGTAAGATACATACAGGACCTGAGTTCAAGCCTGGGTCCGACAGATAAACAAAAAGAGGTACAGTGAACCATCCAGCAGGCATCAGCTGTGTAGCCGAGTGATCATAGGGTCCAGTGAGCAGCAATAGGTGAGTCAGGGAGCCGTTCAGTAGTCGCTACTACGCTAGGCGAGCGGGAGACACAGTGTTCAGAAAGCTAGCGGGCCGGGGCTAGCAGATGGGCCTTCGGCGATATCGCAACGGAAAAGCCTGTTGAAATCACATCGGACGATTACATCGGCAGACCAGTCGTGATGGATCGGCGGGGCTCCGTGTCGACAATAAAGGGTCCAGGACAATTGGCAAAAGAGGTATTGTAGCCAAAGAGTTAGCTGGTATACTCCGTCGGCTGGCTGGGAGATGGGCCTAGCTCGAGGCTAGCTCAAGGCTAACTGGTGCTTGTTTCGGGACTGAGGCGTTAGTCAACAATGGCCCCTCAGTTGCAGCTAGCTAGCTGCGATGATCCGATGTAATGGTCAAGTTAGAGTCTTCGTGGTTCCAAACTTCTTCAATTTAAGAATGATGGAGGCCATTGTGTTCTTGGGGACCTTCAATTCTGCAGACATTTTTTGGTACCCTTCCCCAGATTTGTGCCTCAACCCAATCCTGTCGCAGAGCTCTACGGGCAATTCCTTCGACCTCATGACTTGGTTTTTGCTCTGACATGCACTGTCAACTGTGGGACCTTATATAGACAGGTGTGTGCCTTTCCAAATCATGTCCAATCAATTGAATTTACCCCAGGTAGACTCCAGTCAAGTTGTAGAAACATCTCAAGGATTATCAATAGAATTAGGATGCACCTGAGCTCAATTTCAAGTCTCATAACAAATAGTCTGAATACTTATGTAAATAAGATCTTTCTGTTTTTTATTTTTAATACATTTGCATTTCTAAAAACATGTTTTCACTTTGTCATTATGGGGTGTTGTGTGTAGATGAATGAGGAAAAGCATGTATTTAATACATTTTAGAATAAGGCTGTAACGTAACAAAATGTGGAAAATGTCTAGTATTTACAAATTAATTTTCTTAATTTTGCTCAGATGACATTTTCTTTTGTGTGTGTGTGTGTGTGTGTGTGTGGGGGGGGAGCAAATAAAACCACCCCTTTCTGGCTATTGGGGAAACCTGATCTAGATACACACTCTACAGTTATGTGGTGAACACCAATCAGGAGAGAGTGTTGTGACGAGATTGTTCGGTCCAAAGGGAAGGGACAACCAACCAAACCAACGGCAGGTAACGGGATGACAGTGATGGTTGGTTACCGAGAATCAGCAGGCGTGAGGTTATGAAAATGATGTCATCCCCAAAGAATGCAGCATTAGTCTGGCCAGGCAGCAGGCAGAGTAAATCCTTTACAGCCCTAACACACACACACACACACTCTATACATGTTAATTGGTGTGTAGGCCTAATCTCGAAGATCCCCTTCTGCCGCAGATGTAGAATGGGGGGGGGGTTGGTGATCTCACTGACTGACCCACTTCTAGTGATAGAAAATTGAATAGCAGTGGTATGGTCTTCAACATCATTTTTCCTTGGGAATAAACAAGGAGCAGCAGGCACAATGACTCATATAGCCCACCTGACACTCAGAATACATCCATTCTAACACAAAAATGCTCTATTGAGACAATATCCCTCCCATGCCTTGTAGAATTCCCCACCAATATAGGCCTACCAGTCCTGCTGCCTGCAAAGGAGATGATATATAATTAAATTATATTATACACCCTCAATAAAGTTAATTACATAAAGCTAAGTGAAATTCAGTATTGTTTACCTAACTGCATCAACACTCATGCTCATCCCAAGGAGAATTCCTGAAATGACTCATGAGAGAGAGAGAGAGAGAGAGAGAGAGAGAGAGAGAGAGAGAGAGAGAGAGAGAGAGAGAGAGAGAGAGAGAGAGAGAGTGACAGAGAGAGAGACAGAGAGAGAGAGACAGAGAGAGAGAGAGAGAGAGAGAGAGAGAGAGAGAGAGAGAGAGAGAGAGTGACAGAGAGAGAGAGAGACAGAGAGAGAGAGACAGAGACAGAGAGAGAGAGAGAGAGAGAGTGACATAGAGAGAGAGAGAGACAGAGAGAGAGACAGAGAGAGAGAGAGAGTGACATAGAGAGAGAGAGAGACAGAGAGAGAGACAGAGAGAGAGAGAGAGAGAGAGAGAGTTTAACACTTGCAGAGGTTTGAATCTACTGGGTTGAATTTGACAGTAACACTGAAAGGGAATACCCCCAGTGATAAACTGTAACAATCCCGCGTTAGAGCTCTCTATTCATGTCCGTGTAAATAGTCGTCTGTCTGTGACCCTTATTGGGTGCCAAAGCCCCAAATCCCAGATTAAGTCCCCACATACAATTTTAAACCTTCCCAAAGATGACATCATTCTCTAGACCAGGGGAAACCCCAGGAAGTAGAACACAAGGGCAGGCAGGTTCCATATCAGAACCCTACAGTGTGTGTACCGGCTTAGTCTAGCTACGGGACTGCACCACTGTTGCAGTAAGATGTGCTTGAATGCCCCGTTTAACTTACCACGTACAGATATTGGATCTTAATTTGATCACTCTTTTGTTTCTGAGGTAATTTCCTGCACCATAGTTTATGCAGATGAGCTTCATGGTTTTTAGATAAATTCCCTGAAAACACGATGCTGTGAAGAGTTATTAGACTTTTCATAGCCTAATTTTGACAAGCTAATAGCCTAACCACAATCAAGCAACATTATGGACTAAATGTTAAAATGATGTTGCAGCAGGATAATTTTGCCATGACAATACTGGTCAAATGAAGATCCTATAACTGTAAGTCTCATGATGTTCTCCTACAGATGCTATCTTTGATGTCTCAGAAGAGTATTCCAGGAGGGAAATCAAAGATGAAAGAAATAAGACAAGAAATTCAAAGCACTGCAACTTGTAAAGTGGAAAATAATATTGAATTTGATCTGTCTGTAATCATCCTCTACCTTCCCTCAGATTTCCCCTCTCTCCCTTCTCTGTCCTTAAACAGTGTACTTTAATGCCATGGTCCTCTCTGTTCTATTTTCAGACTGCTCTGACACTTTCACCATTATTTATTTATTGCTTCTTGCCTTGCTTGGTTCCAACTATGGTTTGATGTACTTAAAAAAAAAAAAATATATATATATATATATAATACATTGTAATCTGCAGTAGCTTCAAAAAAGAAAACAATGCAATGTGTTTGTCTCTAAGCTCCAGTTTGTCCTACCCTCCTCCGTGTGACATCATCGTCTCACTATGACAACATGCTGCACAAATAGCAGAACTCAAGAGAAACTCAAGACGTCTGCATTAGTTAGCAGGTGATACAATGTTAATGGGAGGTGGGGGTACTCTATCACAGGAGGTTGGTGGCACCTTAACTGGGGAGGCTTGTGGTAATGACTGGAGCGGATTAAGATGGAATGGTATCAAATCAAATACATCAACAACGTGGTCTCCAGTGGTTTGATGCCATTCCATCTGACATTATCAGCAACCTCCCCTGTGTAACTCTGCAGTAAATGACTTGTGTGGTTTGATGCCATTCCATCTGGCTCTGTCCCGGACATTATCAGCAACCCCCCCTGTGTAACTCTGCAGTAAATGACTTGTGTGGTTTGATGCCATTCCATCTGGCTTCGCCCCGGACATTATCAGCAACCTCCCCTGTGTAACTCTGTAGTAAATGACTTGTGTGGTTTGATGCCATTCCATCTGGCTCCGTCCCGGACATTATCAGCAACCCCCTGTGTAACTCTGTAGTAAATGACTTGTGTAGTTTGATGCCATTCCATCTGGCTCCGTCCCGGACATTATCAGCAACCCCCTGTGTAACTCTGCAGTAAATGACTTGTGTGGTTTGATGCCATTCCATCTGGCTCCGTCCCGGACATTATCAGCAACCCCCCCTGTGTAACTCTGCAGTAAATGACTTGTGTGGTTTGATGCCATTCCATCTGGCTCCGTTCCGGACATTATCAGCAACCCCCCCTGTGTAACTCTGCAGTAAATTACTTGTGTGGTTTGCCAACATGCCTCACATAACTAGACTGGTTAAACCAGACTGACTGACTGTTCAAACAACAGGGAAATGTACCACAATCAGTTTGGATGCTATCGCATTGTATTCAGGATTGGGAATGCTATCGCATTGTATTCAGGATTGGGAATTCTATCTGCTGTTGGCAGAGATGGTGTTGGATAGATAGCTGTTGGCTGTAGAGATGGTGTTGGATAGATAGCTGTTGGCTGTAGAGATGGTGCGTGTTGGATAGATAGCTGTTGGCTGTAGAGATGGTGCGTGTTGGATAGATAGCTGTTGGCTGTAGAGATGGTGTTGGATAGATAGCTGTTGGCTGTAGAGATGGTGTTGGATAGATAGCTGTTGGCTGTAGAGATGGTGTTGGATAGATAGCTGTTGGCTGTAGAGATGGTGTTGGATAGATAGCTGTTGGCTGTAGAGATGGTGCATGTTGGATAGATAGCTGTTGGCTGTAGAGATGGTGTTGGATAGATAGCTGTTGGCTGTAGAGATGGTGTTGGATAGATAGCTGTTGGCTGTAGAGATGGTGTTGGATAGATAGCTGTTGGCTGTAGAGATGGTGTTGGATAGATAGCTGTTGGCTGTAGAGATGATGTTGAATAGATAGCTGTTGGCTGTAGAGATGGTGTTGGATAGATAGCTGTTGGCTGTAGAGATGGTGTTGGATAGATAGCTGTTGGCTGTAGAGATGGTGCGTGTTGAATAGATAGCTGTTGGCTGTAGAGATGGTGTTGGATAGATAGCTGTTGGCTGTAGAGATGGTGCTGTGTTGAATAGATAGCTGTTGGCTGTAGAGATGGTGTTGGATAGATAGCTGTTGGCTGTAGAGATGGTGTTGGATAGATAGCTGTTGGCTGTAGAGATGGTGTTGGATAGATAGCTGTTGGCTGTAGAGATGGTGTTGGATAGATAGCTGTTGGCTGTAGAGATGGTGTTGGATAGATAGCTGTTGGCTGTAGAGATGGTGTTGGATAGATAGCTGTTGGCTGTAGAGATGGTGTTGGATAGATAGCTGTTGGCTGTAGAGATGGTGTTGGATAGATAGCTGTTGGCTGTAGAGATGGTGCTGTGGCTTGGATAGATAGCTGTTGGCTGTAGAGATGGTGTTGGATAGATAGCTGTGTGTGGATGGTGTTGGAGATAGCTGTTGGCTGTAGAGATGGTGTTGGATAGATAGCTGTTGGCTGTAGAGATGGTGTTGGATAGATAGCTGTTGGCTGTAGAGATGGTGTTGGATAGATAGCTGTTGGCTGTAGAGATGGTGTTGGATAGATAGCTGTTGGCTGTAGAGATGGTGCGTGTTGGATAGATAGCTGTTGGCTGTGGAGATGGTGTTGGGTAGATAGCAGGATGGCAGTGACATGTAGTCAAGCTATTAGGGGAAGGGGAGGGGGACACGGTATGAAAGAGGCCCGTATTGTCAATCTCAATCTCTTTTGGGGTAGTGGGGGATGGGAGTAAGGGGGTGGAGGGTCAGAGTTCATTGAGAATGGCTCTTGGGTAGTGGAGAGAAGAGATCTTCATGCCATTCATTGGTCATATCTATTTACACCTTTGAATTAAAGGGATACTTTGGGATTTTGGAAATTAGGTCCTTTATCTACTTCCTCAGAGTCAGATTCATTTCTGGAAAGCATTTGTATGTATCTGTGCAGTTTGAAGGAAGGTACTAGCAGATTTTGTATTTAAAAAAATAAATAAATGTAACCTTTATTTAACTGGGCAAATATTTTTTAAATTGAACCTTTATCCAGCGAGGATGGGGGCTGGGATTAAAAGTAAAAAAATGTAATTAAATAAAAATATAAATATAGGACAAAACACACATCACAACAAGAGAGACAACACAACACTACATAAAGAGAGACCTAAGACAACAACACAGCATGGTAGCAACACAACATGGCAGCAGCACAACATAGTAGCCGCCCAATACATGGTAAAAGCATTATTGGGGACAGACAACATCACAAAGGGCAAGAAGGTAGAGACCAGAATACATAACGCGAAGCAGCCACAACTGTCAGTAAGAGTGTCCATGATTGAGTCTTTGAATGAAGAGATGGAGATAAAACTGTCCAGTTTGAGTGTTTGTTGCAGATACCCATATACTTCTAGTCATTGTGCTAACTCTAGTTAGCATTGGCTTGCGAAACTACCTATAACTACCTCACACACACACGCACACACACACACACACACACACACACACACACACACACACACACACACACACACACACACACACACACACACACACACACACACATTCATTGGCCACATTAATAAATGGATCACTAGTTACTTTAAATAATGCCACTTTAATAATGTTTACATATCTTGCATTACTCACCTCATATGTATATATTGTATTTTATACCATCTAATGCATCTTGCCTCTGCCACTCTGTCATGGCTCATCCATATATGTATATGTACATATTCTTATTCCATCCCTTTAGATGTGTGTGTATTAAGTAGTTGTTGTGGAATTGTTAGATTACTTGTTGGTTATTACTGCATTGTCGGAACTAGAAGCACAAGCATTTCGCTACACTCACAATAACATCTGCTAACCATGTGTATGTGACCAATAACATCTGCTAACCATGTGTATGTGACCAATAACATCTGCTAACCATGTGTATGTGACCAATAACATCTGCTGACCATGTGTATGTGACCAATAACATCTGCTAACCATGTGTATGTGACCAATAACATCTGCTGACCATGTGTATGTGACCAATAACATCTGCTGACCATGTGTATGTGACCAATAACATCTGCTGACCATGGGTATGTGACCAATAACATCTGCTAACCATGTGTATGTGACCAATAACATCTGCTAACCATGTGTATGTGACCAATAACATCTGTTAACCATGTGTAATATCTGTGTGACCAATAACATCTGCTAACCATGTGTATGTGACCAATAACATCTGCTGACCATGTGTATGTGACCATTAACATCTGCTAACCATGTGTATGTGACCAATAACATCTGCTAACCATGTGTATGTGACCAATAATATCTGCTAACCATGTGACCAATAACATCTGCTAACCATGTGTATGTGACCAATAACATCTGCTAACCATGTGTATGTGACCAATAATATCTGCTAACCATGTGTGACCAATAACATCTGCTAACCATGTGTATGTGACCAATAACATCTGCTAACCATGTGTATGTGACCAATAACATCTGCTAACCATGTGACCAATAACATCTGCTAACCATGTGTATGTGACCAATAACATCTGCTAACCATGTGTATGTGACCAATAACATCTGCTAACCATGTGTATGTGACCAATAACATCTGCTAACCATGTGTATGTGACCAATAACATCTGCTAACCATGTGTATGTGACCAATAATATCTGCTAACCATGTGACCAATAACATCTGCTAACCATGTGTATGTGACCAATAACATCTGCTAACCATGTGTATGTGACCAATAACATCTGCTAACCCTGTGTATGTGACCAATAATATCTGCTAACCATGTGACCAATAACATCTGCTATCCATGTGTATGTGACCAATAACATCTGCTAACCATGTGTATGTGACCAATAACATCTGTTAACCATGTGTATGTGACCAATAATATCTGCTAACCATGTGACCAATAACATCTGCTAACCATGTGTATGTGACCAATAACATCTGCTAACCATGTGTATGTGACCAATAACATCTGATTTGATTTGATTTTGATTGGAAACTTCCTTCATATTGGACATTTTATACCGAACACATAAAAATGGTATTCTCGAAATCATCTGACTCTTGGGAAGTAGATGAACGGCCTCATTGACAAAATCCCAAACTATTCCTTTCAGTGCATTCATTCAGCATTTATTGTACCCAGTGAAATCTATCGTACAATGGGAAAAAAATGATACCCAATAGAATGTGTTGGTTGTTTAGCAACAAAATCGATGCGCACTCAACCATGGGGGAAAACAGAGGGAAAACAGACGGGGTTGGTTTAGATTGTTGACAACATGTCAACCATATTTAGTCTCCAATATTTATTGAAAACGTAAATACATTTGTACAATGAGCACTGACGTCTCTCAAATACATTGTTACAGTTTTTGGTTAGCTAGAGAATTTTAGCCATATCAGCACTGACATGAAATCTGTCAAAACACCTCAAAACAAGACATGCTATCAAGAACAAGATAAACGAGCTGAAATGAGCCACCTACCATACCTCATGTGGCAGTTTCATGTCATTGTTGCTGGTTATCAGACCATTTATAATCATAGCAAAGCCATGGTAACGCACATAATTTTCGTGACATTGTGAGACAACACGTCTATATTGTTTAAATATTTTTTTTGCACTTAAATTCTGCTTCCCTTTTCAAAAAGCCAAAAGAGAGGCAATAAATAGTCATTCTTTCATGTACAGTAATTTATGAAAGGAAGTCTTTTAAACCGTAGAGATTTCTTAGAGAGGAAGCTGATATGTCATCTATCAGACCCCTGTCTATTTCATCCATTTTGTCTGTCTGTCTGTCTGTCTGTCTGTCTGTCTGTCTGTCTGTCTGTCTGTCTGTCTGTCTGTCTGTCTGTCTGTCTGTCTGTCTGTCTGTCTGTCTGTCTGTGTCTGTCTGTCTGTCTGTCTGTCTGTCTGTCTGTCTGTCTGTCTGTCTGTCTGTCTGTGTCTGTCTGTGTCTGTGTCTGTGTCTGTCTGTCTGTCTGTCTGTCTGTGTCTGTGTCTGTCTGTCTGTCTGTCTGTCTGTCTGCGCGTGCGCGTGCGCGTGTGGTGATAATTATGAATGAATGAAGGGCGCCAACCAAGGAAAAGGATTCTCCATTTTCATGTATGACCTCAACCACTGTCTAAAACTAAGAAAGGAGGTTCATTCATAATGACACACACACACACACACACACACATGCGCGTGTGCGTGTGCGGTTACCCCTGGGAGGAAGAGGGGGGTAAAGTCCATTTCTGATGAGGCAATGTCCAGGTGAGATCACTACTGGACTCTATACTAACTCTCTACTGGATGGGTTCATATTTCCATCCTATAACCATTTACACTGATGCATTGCTCATTACAACCTCTTAAGGATCGAACCCCCTTTTTTTTTTTTTAAATGTACGCCTAAAATGTCATACCTAAATCTAACTGCCTGTAGCTCAGGACCTGAAGCAAGGCTATGCTGATTCCTGATGTCATTGGAAAGGAAACACTTTGAAGTTTGTGGAAATGTGAAATTAATGTAGGAGAATAAAACACATTAGATCTGGTAGAAGAGAATACAAAGAAAAAACATGCATTTTATTTTATTTATTTAAAAAATAATTGTACTATCATCTTTGAAATGCAAGAGAAAGGCCATAGTGTATTATTCCAGCCCAGGTGCAATTTAGATTTTGGCCACTAGATGACAGCAGTGTTTGTGCAACGTTTTAGACTGATCTAATGAACCATTGCATATCTGTTCAAAATATTGTATCAAGACTACCCAAATGTGCCTAATTGGTTTATTAATACATGTTCAAGTACATAACTGTGCACTCTCCTCAAACAATAGCATGGTATTATTTTACTGTAATAGCTACTGTATATCAGTTAGATTAACAAGAATTTAAGCTTTCTGCCAATATCAGATATGTCTATGTCCTGGGAAATGTTCTTGTTACTTACAACCTCATGCTAATCACATTAGCCTATGGTAGCTCAACCGTCCCGCGAGGGGGAGGGGGTGGGGGGCACCAATCCCGTAGAGGTTAACCCCACAAAATAGCAAACATCAGATATGTCTATGTCCTGGGAAATATATTTTGTGTAGTATTGAGTACAGAAACATACACACAATAATAATATATTATTGTGGATAGTCAGATTAATATAATAGTTATATTTCAACATTTACATATTTTGCAAGAATAATGATTTCCCTAATAATCTTGTCTCCATGGACAATGGACAAAATCCCCAATCAGAATAAACCTTCTACCACAGCGACCATGTTTTTTTGGGGGAAGCATATTTGATACTGAGTTCGAACATATAAAGTTTGTATGTTCAAACTACTTCTAAGACTCATACATTCCGTTGCTCCAAACTCACCTAATTCGCGCTAAAGAGGGATGCTTGCTCGGCTGTTGCTGACACCAACCCAAACTCACCTAATTCGCGCTAAAGAGGGATGCTTGCTCGGCTGTTGCTGACACCAACCCAAACTCACCTAATTCGCGCTAAAGAGGGATGCTTGCTCGGCTGGGTTAAGGTTAGGGTAAGGGTTAAGGTTTGGGATAGGGTTAGGGTAAGGGTTAAGGTTAGGGTTAGGGTAAGGGTTAAGGTTTGGGATAGGGTTAGGGTAAGGGTTAAGGTTAGGGTTAGGGTTAGGGTAAGGGTTAAGGTTTGGGATAGGGTTAGGGTAAGGGTTAAGGTTTGGGATAGGGTTAGGGTAAGGGTTAAGGTTAGGGTTAGGGTTAGGGTTAAGGGTTAAGGTTTGGGATAGGGTTAGGGTTTTGGGATAGGGTTAGGGTAAGGGTTAAGGTTTGGGATAGGGTTAGGGTAAGGTTTGGGATAGGGTTAGGGTTTAAGGTTTGGGATAGGGTTAGGGTAAGGGTTAAGGTTTGGGATAGGGTTAGGGTAAGGGTTAAGGTTTGGGTTAGGGTTAGGGTAAGGGTTAAGGTTTGGGATAGGGTTAGGGTAAGGGTTAAGGTTTGGGATAGGGTTAGGGTAAGGGTTAAGGTTTGGGATAGGGTTAGGGTAAGGGTTAAGGTTAGGGTTAGGGTTAGGGTAAGGGTTAAGGTTTGGGATAGGGTTAGGGTAAGGGTTAAGGTTAGGTTTAGGAGAAAATTGCCCTTCAAGAGGACCAAATACACGAGCACCTGTTCTCTAATTCTATTGCTCCTAAGGATATATAATTGTTCTACGGGAAATTAGGAGGTATTCCCCAAGAGCAGGGGTTATGGTTCATACCGGAAGGAAAGCAAATGAAATTAACCTTTTCCTCCAGGAGGATAAACCCCCAGGCAATGCATCGACCCCTGCTCCCTAATTCCCAGGCTCTTCAGGATGCCTCTTTATGGAGCCCGAGTTCAAGTTTAAGAATCCGGTTTAGGGTTAGGCTGGTTCATCTCTATCAGGCCTGAAGGGATTCCTTATGTCCACGTTTTGAGTCCAAGGGGTTAGGCTTAAGGTTAGGGTTAGTTTAAAAGGCTTGGGTTCAAATTCAAGTCAGAATCTAGGTCAAGGTTCAGGATTAGGGATTAGAGCTTGAGGTGGGGTTAAACTCAGGATTATGTTCAGGGTCAGGATTGGATCTGAGGTTATTGTCAGGGCTGAGGTTGAATTCAGGATCGAGGTTAAGGTTAGAGCTAGGGTGGGGATTGCTACGGTTAAGGGTGAGGTTAAGGTCAGGGTTAGGGTCAGGGTTAGGGTCAGGGTTATAGTCAAAATGAGGTTTTAGGATCAGGTTTAGGCTTATAGGGTTAAGGTTAGGGTTAGAGTTAGGGTTTAGGGTTAGGGTTAGGAAAGAGTTGCCCTGGGATTAGGGCTTGTTAAAGTGGGGTTAAAATTAGGATTATATTTAGGGTCAGGATTAGATCTGAGGTTATTGTCAGGGCTGAGGTTAAATTTAGGATCGGGGTTAAGGTTAGAGCTAGGGTGGGGATTGCTACGGTTAAGGGTGAGGTTAAGGTCAGGGTTAGGGTTAGGGTTATAGTCAGAATTAAAATGAGGTTTTAAGCTTAGGTTTAGGCTTATAGTTAGGGTGAGCCAAGGGGTTAGGCTTGGGGTCCAAATTGGACCTAAATTTGAGGCTGGGGTTGAAATTAGGTTCGGTATTGGGGCCGAAGTTTGGGGTTTAGGGGTTAGGGATTGAAATAGATTTAAGGTTAAGATTGTGGTTCAGATTAGGAATGTGATACTGGGCTAGGGTTTGGAGTGAGATTGCTCAGGTTAAGGTTAGGGTAATCTGGGATTAGGATGGTTCAGGTTTAATGTTCAGATCAAGGTTGGGAGGGTTAGGGTCTCTAATACTTTTCATTAAGACCTGTGGGATTACAAGTTACCAATTTTTTGATCCAACTTCGCTCCTTGATCTGTCTCTGTTTTAGCGACCACCCTTGGTTAGATTCCAACCCTGCTATTCTTAACTGGGCTACTGGATGAGATCTAAAGTGGGTGTATAATGTGGTTTTAACTGACTCTTTACTTATATGATATAGATGTTGTTTGAGTCTGGCTTCCAGGGAATTCCTAGTTTCTCCAATATATACATTTTCCACATTTCAAACACTCAATTCCATATACAATGTTGGTGGTCTTCAATTGGAATCCCCCTTACCCTAACCCTAAAATAACTTTCTATCGCTGGATTTGAACATGCAACCTTTGGAATCAGAGCCAGATAAGAGGCAACATTTTTAAGGTTAGGTTTAAGGTTAGGCATTAACTCAGAATGGTTAAGGTTAGGCATTAACTCAGAATGGTTAAGGCTAGGCATTAACTCAGAATGGTTAAG